>NW_009214687.1:48469-53137 GCF_000690835.1 Fulmarus glacialis
GAACATGAAATAGATATGAACCTATGAATTCCAAGAGCAGTTCAGTTCATCTAAAAGTTACATTAACTACTCTTTATCCCATATATACTGCCAGCCAAAAGGCAGAGAAAGCTTAGAAAATAATCTGTAGTCAGACAGTAAGACTCTTTTCCCTCCCTTGCTGTCAGCCAACCTTCTCCCATCAATGTGTCTTTCATTTCACAAAAGCCTTAAAAATTTGCCTGTGACAAGACTTCTTTAGCCCAGTGACTCCCCAGTTCTGTGGACCATCTTCTGGCAAATGTCATGACAGGCTCAGGAGTTCTGAGATTTAGACTGTATGACTGCAATCTGGAAAGGAACATAAATCACTGGAAATTCAGAGAGAGGCGAGCACACTCCATTCCCTCTGCTGTTACTCCCTAAACGGCGTTTGGAGCTCAG
This sequence comes from Fulmarus glacialis, assembly GCF_000690835.1. Taxonomy (NCBI): domain Eukaryota; kingdom Metazoa; phylum Chordata; class Aves; order Procellariiformes; family Procellariidae; genus Fulmarus; species Fulmarus glacialis. The sequence continues at coordinate 48,893 of NW_009214687.1, forward strand.
CATGGGCAGCAGGTACATCAGCTGAGAGACCTTCTCTCTGCGAGAGGAATTCCTAGCTGACTCCCTGCAAGCAAATTCCCATGCCCTTGCAATTCTTTACCTATATAGACAGGGAAAAACATTATATGAAAATGTCTTTAGCCTAAAAAGTGCTTGAGACATGCATATGGAGAATTCAATTCATACCTGCGAGGGGGGAAAAAATAAATAATTTTTAAAAAAAAAACTAAATCCACATAGATTGGTTGGCACTGGGTCCTGATTTGCTTATGTTGTTCACAGCAATTTTAGGCACACACACACATGAAGACAAGTGGCTACATGTGATTTTTGCTATATGAAATGCTGCGCAAGCCATGCTTTCTTTTGGAACACAAATAAACAAAAATGCTTTCTGCATTGATCAGCACAATTCCTATGAAAAAGCAGAGTCCAATTCAACCTCGTGTAAATTCAAGACAGGTGAATTTGGCCCACTTATTGCAGAGGTGAAAAAGAAGGTTGCCTCTTCTTTACCAACACAGCTAAAATAAACAGTAGCAAAAGACAGTGTCATCATGCTCAGACTACACATAGAAATCCTACTTGATCCAAGTAATGAGAAAAAGTTCACTAATGGAACCAAAATAATAACAAGATGCCTTTAAGATACATTATTATGCAATACATTCCTGCATGCCATGCTTCACACAGACATTACTTACAGCCCATTTTAAGAAGTTATGACCAGACAATTCATTAATCAAAAAACCATCAGGCTTGCATCCTGCAAAGTGGAATCAGGACTTCAAAATTATTGCAAGTACACCAGAACTATAAGAACTTAATTAGTAAGAGAGCACATCATTGAGCATCTTATTTAAAAAGGGAAAAAAAGGAGGGGCAGGGGGAAGGTATCTTTGAATGCAAGCCTGTGACTACCATGGAAGCAACCAGGGGAAAGGAGACGTACACAGCTACTCTGCTGTAGGCACACATCTGAGGAAGAACTGTTATGTGGGGTCATGGTTTCTGTCTCAGTCTCCTACCCTGCTCCAAGTCCACATCAGTAACCCGTCCTCGATGCTGGCCAGCTCTGCCACCTGCCATAGATGCAATGAGATATCCTACGTTCTTTTCCTTTCTTCTTTTTCTTCTTGCTTCAAACCTCCATAGGTGGTTAGGACGGAAGGGGTAGAGGCAATTTCACAGCGCTTGCTTCCTATACACCCTCCACCAGCGATGCAGAAAATAAAAGCAAAGTGAAGAGGGAAATCTGTTCTCTTATACACGGCTGCCTTGGGCAAGCTGCAAGTCTGCTCTTTTGAGTTCCTCCCGTCCTCTACCCAGTTGATTTCTGGCTCCAAATAATGCCCCAGCATGCCAAGAACACTGGAGGCAGCACACTTGCATGCCCACGTGCCCATATTTCTGCCTGTAGAATTGTACTATATGGAGATTATAGAAGACAGAGCCATGTATTCCCAAGTTTTTGCTCTGCAAAATTAAAATCGACACCAGCTCTTTCTCCTCTTCCTTAGCTACTCTTGGGCACAGCCGGCCACAGTATGCTGTAGACCAGCAGTGGGTAATAAATAGTTTGACAGGTCTCTGGGACTTCTTCCTTACATATAGACATGAGTTTGTTAAAGTTGCACCAGACACACAGCTTTTGAGGATTTCATTCCTGATTCCTTTGACAAAACTCTCATCCTTTCTGAGATAGATAAGAAACTTCCAAAGAATGATTAAATTCATAGTGAAGCCAATGAGAATTCAGCTTGTGAATTCAAGATAAACCTACAACATCCTGCAATCTTGGATGCAGTGGAGTTCTTCCCGCACAAGGTAATTTCTAAATTCATGCAACCCTACTTGTCCATGTCTTGGTGGAGAGGGTACATTGAGAGTGGGAAGGGCCATAGTCAAAGCTGACTGCATTTTGTCTTCTGGATGGGGGACCAGCGCTGGCATCACTTAGAGCGATTCTGTCATTCATATAAACTCAGTAAGCTCACGTGACAGCTACATCTACACCACAATCAAGAAGTAGGAGCAAATACTCTAGTAGAGGTGTAGTGTATCACAAAGACTGGCAGTTACAAAAGGTTATATTAGCTGTGAAGATGCAGTAGCAGTGATTTCAGTTCAGACTAACTATCCAAGTAGATCACCAGGCACGCTGAAGGCTCTGCTACTCCATCTCCATTGCTTTTATGTTATAACCACAACTGCCAGTGGCACTGCTGACACACTTCAAAGATCGGGAGGATTAACAGAACTTTCCCAGAGATGGCTGGGCATTCCCCAAGTCCGAGACCACCTTCCTTGGCATGCTGCAAGATCAAGCTTTCAAACCACTAAAATGGCAGACAACTGAAAATGCAATCCACACAGAGCTAATCCTGCTATCAGTGCACATTTTGCTATTCAGTCAAACTGGAACCAGCTCCAGCCTTAATCAGTCACATCTTCCATTGAAGGAGAGCTGGTATATGCTTAATAAAAGTCTGCATAAAATATTACAGTTATGCCAATTACTGTTGAATTTTCAGCCATATTTTTTCATTACTTTCATTGGCTCACGTAACTACTCAGTTGCTAATGAAGCTAAGCTAACCCTCCTTCAGAAAAATAATTTTAAAAATATTTCACAAGGCTAAAAAACTGTGATGACTTACCAGAAAAGTCACACACATGACTTCCTATATCACAGCTTCCTCCAGGCTAAACCACCTTCTTTTCTTTTAGGATATATGGCATATTTAGATCTACCTTGCCTGGGTTATCTGACAGAATAGCAGTCATCCAAGCAGTAATTCAATATTCACTTCTACTGTTCTGTAGACTTTCTAAAATGTGTTTCCTTAGGGATTTTCCCCATTATAGCACAGAAACTGAAAATAAAAAACCCCCAAAGTTTCCAAACAGAATAAGGGCCTGATATACCAAGCTAACTCCATGCACTGAGAGATCAGAAGAAGAAAAGTATACAAAAAAATATTAAGTCCTTTAAAAGCTAACCTAGTGAGTGGGTAAAGTGGCCCCAGTTTATGTGGTATTAGGTGCTTTGTAGATGAGCCCCCCACAAACTAGCCTTTTAATGAGCACGTCTGGGAGTAACTGGGAGGGAAGGAGTGCGTGCAAGGCTGGAGCCTCTCTCCATCTGTGAGAGGCAAATGAAGGATTTCCCCCATCACTTGCTACCCCTGCTCCCCTTACAACAGCTGCCCGGTTTCTGTAACTGTTGAAGGGGTGGAAATGTGCCAGAGCAGTTACGAGAAAGCTACCAAAGGACTAATGTTTAGCACTGGAAGTTTGCAAACAAAATTATCAGATCTGTTTGGGCCTGGCAGAAAGGAGGAAAAACCTGGGTCTCAAGACTTTCCTCTGTAAAATACAATGGTGAGCTCCCAGGTCTGAAAGGCAACACCTGGTGACAGAAAATGAGGAGCAGGCAGGTTCCAAAGGAGGCTATTAAGTTAGGAGTAAACCTGACAGTTTCCCACATGGCCCTTGTAGCTCAGAGCCTGTCAAATACAGCCCTTCAGGGAACAAACTAGGAGAGAGGTCTGCGGAGTGGGATGTTACAGCGATCACTGCGATGATCTGCAAACTTTTCAGACCAGCAAAACCATTTCAAACTCTTATGTGCCCACAATAGTGTAAAATTGAATCAAAAACTCTATAGTACTGAGGATGACTTATAAGGCTTAAGATCATTCTGCTGCTCTCAGCTGTAAGGGCTCATGACGGTTTTGCAGATCACAATCTGGGAACCCCAGGTTCTCACTCTGGAGAGCATGACATGCACTTATTTCCCAGGCACGAGGGCCTGAGAAATTAAGATGATGCTGAACTGATGCTATTCTAAGAAATTAAGCCAAAACCTTAAAGCAGTAAGTCACCTTTTTTTCTTTCCAAAGAGGGAAAGGAATACCGGGTTTATGTTTGATCCACAACACTTCTTTTCCCCAGCTGAAAAGCCGTGCAGAGGTGCCCCAGAGGGCTACTCATGTTTGCTACTTTTCTCTGCAACAGGTTTGGAGAAAAGGGGAGGTTTTCACATACCCTTCTGATCACTGCGTGGAGCAGGGAAAGACTATGACTGTAGGGACTTCTGACCAGGAGTGGGGAATGCAGTCCTTCCCCTCCCCACAACAGATTGCCAAAAGGAGCTGCAAGCAACCACACTCATCCTGGAGAGCATCCCAAGAGCTGGGTAACCACAAAGTTAATGAGAGAAAATACACAAGAAAACAGGCA
>NW_009214687.1:53159-74140 GCF_000690835.1 Fulmarus glacialis
TACTTCACAGGGCAGAGTGGCCAAACATTCCCAGCCAGGTCTACAATATAAAACCACACAAGTTCATCATGTGGCCTTCCCAGAGGCAGATCTGAATTTTCCACAGCGGGCACTTAACCAAGCCACAGCTGAATGAAGAACCGAGTTTTGATCTCATGGCACAAATCTCAGATCTGCAGCAACGAGCTCTCCTATATATTCTTCCTCTTACGAATACACAAGACTCCTACTGAAACCTACCCAGAAAAGACCCACTAGACTATCCAACCCAATTCCAATCATAGATGCCACTCTCATATTGAGGGGGAATACAGATTTAAAGAAACCTGATGTATTTCCTAGAGACATTCTCTGCTTACCTCTTGAAAAAAATGTTGCCCAGAATATTTAAAAAAAAAACTTTAAAAAAAATAATTTTTACTCTAGTGTAAACTATGACTTATTATCAACTTTGTAAATCTGCACACAACAGGTGGACTTAGCAAAGATGCCCCAACACAGGTCAGCAGAGGCTCAGATGAATGTGGCAACATTTCAGATTCCAGACCATATAAAGTGATAACACTTCCTAGTTACACATAAAAGCTAACAGTCCCAAGCACTGTTTAAAATATTTTTTTTCTAAACTTAATCCGTTATGATTTATGCCAGTAGCAAAGAAATCATGTGTCTTCTGGAAACTTTCTGCCTTCTCCCTCTTACACATTCAGTATTTCCACTTACATTGTCACCTTCACTCCTCAGTTTCCAGAATGGCTGGATATAAAACCAGGATCCCTCGTTCCCTGCAGCGTCCAGAGACACCCGCATAGCATTCTTCTCTAGCAGAGCTGGCAATCTCTTATTGACTGTGAGGTACTTGTTACTTTTTATGTGCAGTAGCTGTGAACAAATAATAATTAAAAAAATTTCTCCCTTCAGTCAAAAGAGGAGGCGCAGGCTTTCACGCTGTAGTGATTTAGGCAAAATAAAGGCAAAATAAAGGCAAAATAAACTACAAGAGAGTTATCAAAATATACTGCAGTTTAGGAAAATAGATGCTATACCTCAGATTGAGAGAAATGTGTCAGCGATCAATTTTACAGCATATACTACACAGGTAGGGCAAGGGTCCATTAATAGTGTTACCTTCAGGAATTTCATCCATTACAGGAAAGCTGTACCGCACTTAAGAACATAACTTCTGTCTCATTTATATGTCATGAAGTACAAATGACTTCAGTGATTTACAAGGAGCTGCACAGCACCTCTATAGTATGATTTTGAAATAAATCTTGAAAATAAAAGATACATATTTACATTCAGATTCTAAACTGCAGCAGCAAAAATTACACATAAAATTTATATTATGACATATTATTTAAACATGAATATGCAGCACTTCTGGTAGGCTTTAAAACAGACAGAAAAACACAATATTGTAAACTTCACCAAGTTCTGTTTACCTGACCTTTGACAATCCAGATTACAATGGTTAGTTTCATTTTCACTGTAACCTTGAAATGAAACAACTGTTTCCTTCCCAGCTCTGAGAGAAGGCAGATGGATTTCAACAGGTTTACCTGTATGACATTGCTGTATTTTACAATTTCGCCCAACAGCTTTCTGTTCTCGCTTTCATTCTGCTTTTGTTCCAGTTCTGCTGCATGCTGCAAGAGAATGATTATTTCTTTAAACTCTACAAAATCAGTACCTGTATTCAGCTACTGGAACAGACAGGGTAAAAAGGAAATGGCATCACATTGAAAACGCTTCCTCCAACCTGCAAGCATTACTGCACTGAAAATATTAGCACCCGAATCCTGCTGCAGCATAATTTTCTGAACTATAATCACCCAGACCCTGTGTAATGATTCTGGTTTTTTATTACCCAGAATAGAAACTCATTCACAATTTATGGATCACACCTGACATGCATGCTATTTTAAAAATTTTCAAGCACAAAAAGTAATTCCAGGTGCTTTATTTCATCCTGAAAGAGGAAAAAGAAGGACCTAGGATTAGCTTCTCCCTGTCACCATTCCTTTTACCTGTTGGGTTTTTAAGTGCATACAAATACATTGATTTTATATATTACAGAACAAAACTAGTAGGTCACACATTGCAAAATCAAGGCTAAGCACAATAGTCTGTGTCAAACACAGCCACAGAACAAACCCCCAGCTCCTAGCTCTAACTGCTGTGCAGCTAGCTGTAGCCATACACCATGCGCCTTCCTTGCTGTTTTTAACTGGAAGCACTGGCCTCTCCACTGCACAGGAAACTATCAACCAGGTTTGTTACAACCTTGTTTTCACTTAATCTTATGCATTCAATTATAACATCAGGCCAGCTCTTTTTCAGAGACAGAGGAGTTGCTCCATCCACACTGTATCTGATGCAAAATAGAATCTGCCCAATGGTTCAGAGAAGAACCACCTAGACTGAAAGCAAAGACAACTGCAATTCTGAGGAATTTCCAGGCTAAAGTGCTGAAAGCATCTCTTTCGCCACCCCTCTGCCTAATTCCTGGAAAGGACTTCTAAAATAACAGCATGATTTAAACCAGGGCCCGCTCCTGATTTTAACAACTGCATTTTTACTTTCTAAAACTTCTGAAAGCAGTATTTTGCTTATAGCAAAGGCACGACCCCAGCCCAAGGTAAGATAAAAACCAGGGCAGGGGCAATAAATGCCAGTCAGGAGGCAGGAGAGCTAAGGAGAATACAAAGTTGCTACAGTGGCATAATAATACCCATCACGGTGGTTCCCAAGGCACTTGTTATTATTCTTTCTCATTCTATTGTAATTCTCCAGCCTGCAGACTGAGATAAGATTACAAATACAGATGTCTCTTACTTGAAGTTTCTTCAGCAGTGCTGCTTCTGTATGGTTTCCTTGTTTGGCTTGCTTGGCTTTCCAGTACTGCTTCTGGGCTGAATATCGGTTCATAGGACACACCTTGAAAAGGCAGTCTGTGGAAGATTGAAAGAAATACTCATAAGTAACATTGAAAGACACTTCCTTCATTTGTAAGTATGCTTTGGTTGGTTTTCTTTTTCCAGAAATGCCTAGATACCAGTGTTTAAACATGGTCACCAAACAGCTTGCTGGCAATGATACCATAAACAGGGTGGCAGAACATCTGAGTTAATCCTAAAGCCTTCAACGCCCCACACGTGCCCACTCGGTGCAACCTCGCTGCAACCTCTGTAAGAATCCCAGGCTGTGAGCCTGCCGTATGCAAAACTGCCTGCTGCTTCGTTAGCGCTCTTTGCTGCAGCACAACGTTACAGATGCACTGTTTGAAGGCACGTGAAACCTTGAAAAAACAGTCCTGCTTTCTGTACGCCATCCATCTGGCTGCCCTGCTCCTTCCGACACTGCTGAAACAAAGGATTGCACGGGCATACGGCTGCAAGCCACCAAGGAGGTTAATGCGGTGTTCGGGTCTACACGCGCCTTCACTAAAATTGATTAAAAAAACCTAACAGTAAAAACAACAAAGTGACACAAACTGAACACCACCACCATCCAACAGACCAGGCGAAAAACGGGTCAGGAGGGAGGGAAGGCCAGCTGAGAGGAATCACCCGAGTGGGGTGGCTGCGCAAACGACAACCTAGGAGGAGGTACACGGGAGCCGCGGAATGAAAAACGAGGAGCAGCAAAGGAAAGCAAGTCGCAACGCACCGACCCCCATCCCCTCCCCGCGGGGACCCGGTGCAGCATGCAGCGAGGGAGCTGGGGACCGGGAAGGGGGAGAGGTGTGTCCGGAGGGAAGCCAAGGGATGCTTCCCTAAGTGCTTGTTCAATTGTTCATCTTTATTTCCCAATACTGGAATCAATAATTGAAAGCTAATGTTAATTGGCAATAAACTAGATTTTGTGAAATTCCCCGATTCAAGGAGGTTTTGGGGGTTTTGGGCCAGTGACAGTCCTATAGACTGAAAATAGAGGCTCACAATTCATCCAAATCCGACTATTTTTAGAGTGATAAATGATACCTAGTCTTGAACGGTCCCAATCATCAACTGCTCTAAAAGCTAAGCTTTTTACTTAGCAAATGTTGGTAATTGTCCTTTCACACCCCACATATATCAACTGGCAAGAGGAAGGGACAGGAAAGTACTAATTAGCAATCAGAGTTTTGCTGTGAGACTAGTAAGAACATATAGGACTGCATGTGTATTACGGCGTGAACCTCTTCCCCAACATGGGTTGCAATTTATAGATGTCAAAGGAAGGTCTGTCCCAAACTATTAGCCCTCCAAATTTAACTGTCACAGACGGCCAAGCACTCTCTGAGGACTAATCCCCAGAAGAGAAGGACCTCTGAAGAACTTCCTCCCTGCTCCATGTCGGGGTCTCAGGAAGGTAGAGACAGGAGGGAAGCAACTATTCCTACCTGACTCCCAGCCACCCAACCGCGGCACAAGCTCGAGCCAGGTAATAGCGGCAATGTATCCTACTTAGAAAAGGTTTTGCCCCAGGACTGGATTAAGAATAAAGAAGTTGTTCTTCTGATCCCACAAGCACATCTTGCAGGCACTGACACCCCAGTTTGGCCAGAAACAGCAACGTCACTTCTTTGCTGGTCATCAGGCAACTTTCCCACAAAGAAGAGACTCTGCAACACCACTGGAAAGCCACATTGCATAGAGTATGGCACGGACAGCGCTCCTCACAAAAATACAGAAAAGAAAGAGAAAAAGAGGAGAACAAACACGCCAGCTCCATGTGAGCAACATGAAGTGCTTATTTACCACCACACTCACCAGAGTTAATGGCATACACATCACATAGCACAGAACAATTTGAAAACAGTCCTCTCTACCCGCAGCTCTCCTGCTGCCTTCTCCAAAGAGAGTTCCTCTCCAACAGCGCTGTATAGTCACCCTTACCTCTGCTACCGAAGGTGCTGCAATATGAAATAGCAACCGCAATACCAACACTAAGCGCACATTCCAATTACACACTGGATCAATGTGTAGGTTGTTGAATTCACCAACCTTGCATGTCATTTTTAAATACAGCGTAATCTCGTCATTCACCCATTACTGTCACAACGTCAGCAGGGAAAGTATAGGGAACTATCCTGAAGTCATGGTCCGGGTTTTTAACCATTGCGTCAGGTCAGCAGCAGACAGTTTCTATTTTACGGTGCTGTCCTACTCACTATCTCATTCCCAGAGCAAGTTTAACATCTGCAGTTGCTAACTACCTAGGACTTGTTCCAGCTCTCCAATCCACAACGGCACATAGGGGAAGTCCCATCTATCACACATGTGATGAGAAAAGTTTCTTAACTGTTCCACCCTTATGAGTGGAAATTCAAGTGTCAAACTCACAACCTCTCTGTAGAAGATGCTAGATGCTAAGGCAGATCCTATTCTCATTTTCAACACTGTCAATCCAATGGAATTACTCTTTCACACAGGGAGGAAGAGGAGGAGATTTAGCTCCTCTGAGATACACCCTCCAACATACCCCTCTCTTCACAGTCTGCGAGGAGTTACTGAAACCATGTTACAGCAGAAACACCCCTTGTAACACAACAGGAGAGGGAAGGGAAATCTTGCCCTTCCTAAGTGAAAATGAACTCTCATTACTTAAAATAAAACAGGCAGCACTCTCAACTACAATCAGGCCCAGCTAAGCACAGCTATCCGATGTCAGTGCTGCCAAAAGCACAAGAGTAAGACCGTGCCACACGTTCCTCCCACCGCCTGCGCCCACAGAGCTAGCAGTTTGCAACAGTGCTGGCTCTCAAGCCACGAACTAAGCTGCCAAGGCTTTTAGTTCTGCAAATATGCCATTCGGCCTCTCATATATTGGCCATCATTATACCAAGCTTTTAATTGCATTGCCTCTTCCCTTCATAGCAATAGATCTTCCTCTACTATTCCTAGCGGCAAAGCTTGTTTATACAAAAACACTGCCGGCGGTAGAACTTCCCTTGGCACTGACCCAAAGTCCTCACCCATTTGCTCCCTAATCACAGCCCTGAGTTGCTGTTCCTAGGAGAAAGTGTTACAAGTCTTTATCAAAGCAAACCCAGCCACCTTGCAAAGGTGTTTACTTTCATTTCAAAGGGGAACATTTACAGTGAGAACTGTATCATACAACCTAGTGTACATAACTCCCAGGTAACTTTTACAACACCGAGAAGAAAAAAAAAAAAGCCATTACAAAACACTGTGTACTGTTAAATCATACTGTATGTCGTAGGAGATTTCACTTTGGGTGTCGGGATTTCAGCTCCTAAGACAAAAAGTCCGCTATTATTTTCTGTAACAATCTATAATTAAAGTGCCTTCTCAGAAGACTTCATGAAACACTTACTTCTCTGAAGTAACAATACCTTCTTTTTATAGGACCAGTCTTCATTTCTCACTTACTCCCCACACATCCTGCTACTTGAGTAAACACACCGCTTCCCATCCTCGTGCAGAGTCTCAAAGCACAGGGCTACCACACTGCAGAGAAATGCAAGGTGTATACGGATGTGCAGTCACTACCGTGTGGGTCTGCCTCCCAAAGGTAGGTGAATTTTTCCTAATGATAGTTCTCAAAGAAAAGGAGATACAGAACAGGCACTAGGTAACTTCAGCCACCACACAGCTCCATCTGTAGCCATGCTGCACAACACAGTTCTCCAGACTTCCAGTGTTGTGCTCTAGAAGTTGAACTACCAAGAACTTTTTTAAAATCAGTATTATTTCAATTGTATTTTCCTCAATTTACAGACTAAAAAAATTCATGTTCTTTGTTTCCAGACAAGCTTTTCCCTATTTTTTTTTTCTGTTTTTTTTCTACTTACTTTTATTAGAGTAACAATAGCATACAATATAAATTCAAGCTTTGTGGTCCTGAGTATCGGGGGGTGGGGAAGCGGTGCCTGCCTGGAGAAGCTATAGTTTAAATAAACAGGAAAAAAGAGAAACTGAGGCATAAGATTATTAAGTAACTTTCCAACCCACACAGTAGATCAAAAGCTCAGCCCTCCTGGAGGTCAATCTAGCAACCCACTCATGAGACAGACCGTCTCTTCTAACTTCTTCAGACATTCTCGGATAGTCCTAGTTCCTAACTCATTACTTCATGGAGTTTTACATAAATGCTTCTCTTCCTGAGGACACTAATTAAGTAGGCATTAGCAAAGGTAAACAAATAGCTTTAAAGCAAATAGCTTAAAAGTATCAGCCAGTTTCACTTACTAAACTTTCATGCGTTCAACTTCCGCAGTTTCATCAATTTTCTCATACCCACAAAATCTTCCAGGCAAAATTTCAATTACTTGTGCATGAAGTGAAGATGGAGAAAATGAGAAACACTGCCCACCTCAGCCCACACACACATTTTTAAAACGATAAAAATCACTTAAAGTTTTCTTTACAAAATGGAAAAAAAGGGGAAGCTCTCCCTGGTCGCACTCCAGGGTTAAGCTCCTACACTACATCTTGGCTTATTAGAAAGTAAGAAAATATGACAAATTATCAGTGCTGAGACACATTTCAATTACTTATTTTATGGGGAAAAAAATGACATTTATTAATCAGAACAATCAAAAGATGGAAAGCAGCAATGCCCAGAGTGCGGGAGACGATCCACAGAGGATGCACACTCAGCACCAAACTGACCACCTGCCTGAGCCTGCAAACGTGCACAAAATGCCAGTCTGCAAAAGGCAATAGTGGGTGGAACAACCACACACAGCAAATGATTCTATGATTCTATAAAAAGCAACTACACTCAGGAAGTCTGAAAAGGAAAATAACTCAGATTATGCCTCTTAAATGTTTATTGATATTGGATAAAGATGGCTTAGAACAGTATTTGTCAGATGCTTTATCTCCCTGCCTCCCCCACCCCCACTCCTTGTTTTTTTAAGAGTTAGAAATTCAACTCTTGCCCATCATGGAAGATTTCCACGATTTGCAGAACTAGAGAAATTATCACATGGCTTTACTTAAACCAGCAGGCTGACAAATGGGTAAGTAGACGTGATAGGGCTATTAAATCACAGTGTGTACAAATCTATGCATTTTGAAACAAATACAGAAAGGTAAAAAAGAGCTGAAGTGAGAATGGAAAGGGAAGAATGCAAGGGAGCAAGGAGTGGGGCAACGAAAAGTCCTAAGGAGAACAGAAAAAGCCATCAGGAGTCTGAGAAGAAAATTAAAGCAATTATGGAACTGAGAGAAACAAGAAGAAAACACAAGGACAAACCAAAACTATGTAGGAGAAGGCAAGTAAAAAGGAAAATGGCAGACAGCAGAGGAAAGGGTAGGAGGAAGAAAGGAGAGAGCGCAGACAAACGTAATGGAAGGGAAAGAAGAGGAAAGAACAATGTCAGCAAAAGCTTAGAACAGACTGAAAATTGAGAGAAAGGCAAGAGGAGGATATCTAGGAACTCAAACATCACTTTCATTGCAGATGCCTCAAGAAAAAGGGGTATAAAACAATGGAAGTTTAAATCAGTTTAAGAACTTAGGTCATTTTACATTTAAAATAGAAGAGAGACTTGTGCTCCTTTTTCAGAGTTGCTAAATTTGACCAACAAGCAGGTCTTATCTGTGCTATTTTACACCTTGGAAGCTGAAAGTGTTTCCCACTGGAGATAACAGCATCAAGCTGAAGTGTGTTTAAGGTCACAGTCTAAGGAAACTTGCAGTTCTGTTGCTCATGATGTGACTTTTCTTCAGAGGTACGGGACTTCTGGCACACACTGTTCTTCCTAATCTCTGTGAACCTGGCCCTGCAGCAGGTAAGCATTTCCATCACGACACTAAGTGCTTTAGCTCTCACTAGCTTCAGTTAGAATTAGGACAAGAAGCACCTGGCTTGATCAGTCCCTTAAGTTCAACTGCAAAATAGTAAACGCTTTTTTTTCTTCAACAGACTTCAGGAAACACGTGTGGAACCAAATTCTGCCCTCCTTCGCACTGACGCAAATCTGGATATGCACATTGATGAACACAGAGCCACTCCAGGTTCATTCCAGTGTGACTGAAGGGGAAATCTGGACCACAGCTGCTTTGTATGGACGCAAAATGAAAAGCAACCACAGCTTTCCTTAGCTTACCAAGGAAAGCTACAACTCCATTTGTAGGATGTTCTGAAACAACTAGAATAGCTACCACCCACTCAAAAAAACAGAAAGTAAACACATAACAAAAACGAAACTGCTATTTTGAGACACCTCTTTACATAGGCTTTCAGTTCAGGCCAACAGCTCAGTACCTAAATTTGATCTCTGAGTGAACTCTGTAGGAGGGATACAAGTAGTTAGAAAACACAACCTTTTTTTTTTTTTCTTCTGTTGGGAAAAGGGTTGATAAAATATTACCAAAAAAGAGCAAACATAGTCCTCTGATGTTAATTTTCAGAGTCAGTCCTTGGAATCTATCTAAACATCTTGTTAGAAACATGCCTTTCTCATACTTACTTGACTCTTAGGTCATGCTCTAACCTCAAATCAACGCCAGTTCAGCTATCAGTGATAAAAACATTGTAAACCATACAGACAGCAGTTCCTATTACTAAGGAGGCCCTACTCTTCCTGCTGTTAGATGCTATTTTTAGTTGCTTATGTCTAATCATTCATGCCTAAGTCTTCTTTTTATGTCAAGAACCTACTTAAAGCAGTTTTTGTTTGTTTTATTAACTTTGCCGTTTTAATTGAATGCTATTTCCCAGAATATTCTTGGGGAGGAAAATACGGGTTTTGCTTACGTTTCTTGGTAAGCAACAACATTTAGCAACCCTTTTGCCTCAGTGCTCTTGAGCAGAGCTAAGAAATTTAACAAAGCATGGCAGAGATGTGCTCTCATAATACAGACACCTCTGTGGTACCAGGCACTAAACCCCAATTAGACAGCAAGTTTCTGCTGTGTTCTCAGCAAAACCCCTGCTATTCCCACACTCAGAATTTGACTTGTAAGATGAAGGAGAAAACAACCAAACGAGGGCTTTATCTTTACTGCAGCCATTCTCCTGAATGCCACTTAATTACACATACCTGAAGCAGCATGAAAACACTACTAGATGCAGCCCCTAACAATATAGCCATGATGTTATAGCATGGTGGGTTGCATCAATTAAGGTGACAAAACTCACTTTTTCACTAATTTAGCTTCTCCTACAGATGTTGCAGTTCATCCAAATTTGCATGCTACCACAATGCTTAGCAACAGCTAAGCAAGCCACTTCAAAATTAAGTCAGATATGGGTGCACCCTAAACCAGAAAGAGGAAAAGAGTGAGAGGAAGAGAGGCTGCTGGAGCCAAAGGGAGCTAAGAGGCAGCAGTGAGGAGGAGGAGAAAAGTAGCTAGCAAGAAGTTTTGGGGCAGGGAGGGAAAGGGAGAAGAGAGGATCCCCAAAAAGTGGAGGATCTGAGTTAGAGGAAAGGAAAGGTTAGATGCTATGGGGAAGATGGAGCAGAGGCAACTAGAGATAAAGGAATGTCTTATGCAAGCAACAGACAGAGGTTGCAATAGGGAACAGAGCCAAAACAGTCTACAACTAACAGAAAAACATTCCCCTGCAGAAGCTGGGATGTAACTCAGGAGTACAGTCCCTGCATTCCCCCAGCAGCAGAAAACAGCTGTATGTCTTGTCTGTGCCTCATCCCCTTCTGACATCTGATCTACGTACACATGTGCTACTGCCACCACTGATGGCATGCCATTAACGCTGAGAGTTCAATAACCTCGCACCCTGGATCGAAGTGCCCAGACCTTCTTGATGTCGTTGAAATCACTTTTTTGGGCAGAGGGGCGGGGAGGGAACTCAAGACAGAACACTATAAACTTTTTCCTTCTTTGCCTTTTCAAGTTAGGAAAGAACATCACAGAACTGCAATAAAATAACTCTACTGTACTGAAGTTATGAAATCAAGCCCTCAAGCATTAGACAACGAAAAAATTAAGGTTGTCTTTTTAACCTCTGCTCAGCTCCTTGATTGTAGGAATTTGGATGTATTCTGCAATTATACTATCACATGCAAATTGTTTCCAGTGACCCCTGTCTCATCTAGAAACCTGGACATGTTCTTCTTTGGGAATACATCAGGGTGGTGAAGTGACAGAAATACTGTCCAAAGAATCCCCACCTGAAATTTTGTGTAACCTGGAAGCTGTGAATTAAACATGTATTTGCAGGCAGCGAGAGCATTAAATCACAGTTAGGTAGCCTGAAAGCCACACTGGAGAACTAGATGCTATCCCCATCTCTGCTATAAAGTTATTCCATGAGATCACGCAAGTGACTGAAATTTATTACTATTAGTTTCTAAGTATACATCCTCACTTTCTCAATTTCCAAAATCTGCCTATGTGCTGAATGCTTACAGCTGGAACTGGAACCAACTGCTGATGTTTCCTGAATATATAATGGAAAAAAATCTTGAATACTCTGGGAAAGCAGAACTTCAGTCTCTCAATGTTTTAAATGCAACTTCTTTGCAATAATAACATATACGTACTACAGTATAATAAACACTGGAAATAAAATAATAAGGTTAAGAATGTCAGTGCAACCCCTTGAGATAGATACAAGCAGCCATGAAACGCATTTCCCTTGCTCTAAACCAGGCAAGCCGTAACTGTCTTTATCTTGTAACAGGTGTGAATCCAAGCTCATTTAAGCCAAAAGAGGTCTAGATCAGGCTAGTAAGGCTCTACTTTGGCACAGCTAGAGCCAATGGCTTAAATCAAGTACAGACAAGACTGAGAGGTTTTATTTCCTTCCCTGCATATAAACACACAGAACTTCTGATACCACAGGAGTATTTTTTAGCCTTCAAGAAGTGGAAATGGCATGTTGTCAGTGCATTGTTATTTTTTCCAATAAGCAAACAGCAGAATTACCCAAATCTACAAGGACATGTCTAAGAAAGTTGAGAAAAATCAGATACGGTTTTAAGCAAAAGCAAAACAAAAAGCTGACAAAATATTTGGGGGTAGTCCTTAAAATGTTGTCTTATCTTTTAAAAAAATAAACAAACCAGCAGCTCAAGTAGTTTTGAACTTCACGAGCTTGTTTCGCATTTACAGTAAGAGCAGGGCTGGAGCAAGGAGTTGGTCACACAGCGGGGGATCAGCATTCAGTATACAGAACAGAGCAACCAACTCTTGGACTACAAGAAAATGAGGCCCTTTCCCCATGTTTTCCACCTACCCCTCGTGCCTTTGCTAATTTGGTATTTAGTTCTCAAAATCTGTCATTCACATTCCAGTTTGAAACTTCGGCAATGTGTTCACAAACCATGAAGGCATCTGGGAAGTTACATGTCTGGTAAGGCAAAGTGCCCAAGGAGTTAGAACATGCATCAATCGGTCATTAAAAAAAAAATTATCCCCAGTTACTGACCTCTGAACTTCTTTGGAGGATTAGCAAGGTCACCTGCCTCTGGCTGAACCACACACCGGTCATCCACTAACCTAGAAAAACAAAAGTTATTACAGTTACTAAAACAGCTTTTGACATCAGTGTATATAAATGCAGAGACATACCTGTCACACCATAGTTACAGAAGCTTACACATTTCTCCAATTTAATTCAAAAAATACCTTAGAAACTCTATTACTCAGTTACTAAGCACAACCAAGAAAAGAAAACTCTACATTTTCCTTCAAGAAAGAGGATTTCTTCTACTGCACTAAATTATGGCCTATGTTTCAGATCCCACTTCATTTAAATCCGGTAAAAGTCCCTTTTGTTACACCATGTACGTTGATGTTACATGTAAAATTCTTGTTTTCTTTCGTTAGAGCCCATTAACCCTGAATCAGTTTGTTTTTCTGCAGCTGTCAGATTTTCACAGCCATTACCCTAGGGCATAATCCAAAATTCATCAAAATCAACAGAGAAACTCTGAGCCACTTAAATGAGCCCTGGAAAAAGTCCTCAAAGGAAAATGTTGGGAAGGCACACTTGTATCTGATAGGAGAAAGGAAATTTAAAGCACTGCGGATTACTTGGCCCCATACTTGCAAGCTGTCCCGCGCTTGCAGATTCGTGCATCCCCACTGAGGACTTTTAAGGGGATGCACAGTAAGCAGCCTTCACGTGGGTACGAGAGTATATATGGATCTGCTTACACGATCAGGACATGCAGGGGGGTTTCTCCAGTGACTTGCTGTTTCATAACACTGTTTTACCTAGAATTTGAATCTGGAATCCGATAAAGCACCTGGATATTAGTGTTTAAACATTCTGCTATTCCATTTCCAATCTTCTCCTCTGAGGAGGCACGTGGAATTAAGATTCAACTCCGATCAAAACTCACAGGACCACATTTTCCTTTGCTAAAATGAATAAGCATTTATTTAATCCACAGCAGAAAATCTAAATAACAAATCAAATATATTTCTCACAATATTTTAGAAGTTAAATAAACAATAAAATTAAAAAATATAAATTGTTAATCTTATCACAGAACTTCCTAAACATAAATTCAGCTTCCTTTCAGGAAGCATCCTGTAAATAATCTGCCTGTTTCAAACAATTATTCAGGAAAATCATGTTTAAGGACACACTACTGCCCTGCCACTTCACAACAACAGTCTTAGCAGCATCTTCTGTGGGAAATTGCCAGAAAAAGCACAATTTGGCTTCAGCCAAATTACACAATAGATGCACTCAGTTTTCACTCAAGTTGGTGAAGGCTTTGCTTCTAGACACAAGCGCAGCAAGACCGATCCCCCAGCATGCCCATGAATTTTCCACCTCTAGCAAGCTGACTGCTGACAAGCTGCCCACTGTGATTGCAGCTCCCAGAAACAGAAGCGAAAATGATAAAGAATTTTGGAAGTCAGCAGCTCGGATCTCATAACATACTTGGATGCAAATGTGAGGTGTCAGTGAGGAAGGAGAATTGAAGCAACAGTTCCAGGAGCAGGCAGGGGACCTGCCATGGCCTTACGGAGTTGTGTTTTTCACAGTCTAGATTAGGCCAGGCTTAGTAAGAATGAAGTAAGGTTTGGAAAGCAGGACTTAGGAAGAGTCAGTCCTGCAAGATGCCCTCTTGTTTTCTTTTGTTAGAGCCCATTAACCCTGAATCAGAAACAGTTTGTTTTTCTGCAGCTGTCAGATTTTCTGTCTATGATCTAATGGGCCAAAGCTTCCTACAAACAGCACCTAAAACCTCAAGTCACAGAAGAAACAAGTCCGGAAAGGACTACCTTAACAGAAGCTTTCCCAAAGGATTTTAATGTCAAGAAGTACTCTCCCCTCAACAAAATCCCTCAAAAGATTTTTGAATGAACCCATAAGGTTTGACCCGTAAGCACTGTCAGGATGGAGGACAGTACGTTGGAAGCTGAGCGTAATTCACAAGGAACACCTTGTGTTCCTTGGTGACAACTTGTGCGCCCTCATGACAACTGTAACTGTGGATGAAATGCAAAACTTTCATCATGGCGCCACATCACGTAACAAAAGCCATATCAAAAACAAGGTGTTGGTGCTGAGAAGAACAAACAAGATCCTGCACACTCTTGGAGCCAGTTAGCTGCAGTGTTCAAACATGTTAGACTTCCAAGGCTCAGAAAACAGACATTAAACTATTAATATCAATCGCTTTCATTTAAGCCTTCTCTAAAGGCACAAAGATAAGGACCATAAATGAGTTCTGCGGTCATTAGGAACCAAAAATATCAGACAAGACAAAGGAGAAAGGAACTGCTGCTACTCCCATCCTATAGACACAAAATGACAGCACAGAAAGATTAATTGACATGGCAGGACAGTGGCATGACAGACCAGAAACATCATCTCCTGAACCCTTGCTCAGTGCCTCAGCTTCTGACACCTTTGTTTCTTACGAAGTATCTTACAACACAGGACAAAAATCTGAATAAATTATTGCTTTGTCTATATAGCAGTCTTCCAACAATTTAATCCCCAACATTTCCATATAATGACATTCATCCTGTGTTCCAGCAGTATGCGCTTCAAAGAGTTCAGTAGCTACTTGTTTACTGTGGAGGTGCTTGTTACGGTACCGTAGTGGGAGCAGAGTTGCACATTGCACACGGTGCAAGACTTCAGCCTGTTCTGTAGACTGGAACAGAAGAGGCTCTTCAAACACAGACCACTTCCTCTGACACACAATTCAAAATATTCAAATCCCATTTTTTAAACCAAGCCAAAAGGCAGCTGTTGGTTTGTTACTGACGCCTGCTAGGTGGCTGCGTTAAACAACCAGTAATTCACAACCTTTGTAACCTGCAAACAATCCATTTGAGATGTGTGAAACCGAACAACAGGCTGGACTACAAAAGGTCCTGAGCACCTGCAGCTTCTGTCAGATCACAGCACAGCACGTTTTAAGATCACTCACTTGCTGGTTTGCCTAGGAGGCCAGGGTGCACCAGACAAGACTTTTCTGATAAAGGCAGAATTTACTATATTATACCATCAAATTTGTTAGCTATTTAAACACTGATCTAAATTACTATGCCAATATTCAAGCCACTGTATCATCAAAGAAGCTTTGGCAAACTTCAAAGAGTTTAATTCTTCAGCTGGACTGCAGACAATACCGCTTTGTGCCCTCCGTTGTCATTCAGATGGCAGATAGAATATGACTGCATTCCAGTCATTTTCATACGTTGGTGGCATATAAATGACAAAGGAGTTCCCTGCACATGTATGATATGATTTTTATTTGTGCAAGTTCTTCCCTGAACACACTAAATATCTCGTTTATGCACAATGCCTCCAGGTAATTGTTGCACTGCTGTAGTAATTAAGTTGTACAGTAGTTCGCCGGTGCCTAAGATAAATCATCAGAAAAGTCAAAATAATAATTATGGCTCTGGACTTTACGCATACTCCTTTGTATTCAGTAGTTGCAGAATTAGGGTCTGAAAGTAACAACGTTCATGGGATTGCTTGTCTTAGATGCCCAGTCATTCTCCCACTGAAGCCAGTGAAAGTTTTTCCGCTCACTGCAGGGGAAGCAAGGGCAGTTCCTCACCATGCCGCTGCATGCAGCCAACCTCACAGACTAGCAGGTATTTAAGCCATTAAGATCTCACGCTACAGTGTACAAAGCCACACTGAACAAGAATTGAAACTATCTAAAGCAATGCCTAGGAGTTAAGGTGTGCTTCTCAGCAGAGGCCGGGGAAAAAAGTAAAGGCAGCTTTCAACTCTCTGTTAGCATTAGTGGGCATGGTGGTGTTGAGTTGATGGTTGGACTCGATGATCTTAGAAATCTTTTCCAACCTTAATGATTCTATGATTCTATGATTAGCCAGGATAGTGCACCGTATCATGTGAAGTGGTCAAAGCACGAACCTGTACAGAGTCCTGCACCTATCTTCTTCTCCCTTCATTTTTCCCCATCATTTGGTGGGGTTAAATCTGTCCTTTCTCACCACATGCAAAGCCAAAGGTGTATAAGCATTCACTTTAGTAATATCTTGCAGCAATGAATTCCATGTATAAGGTAGCACCTGTGTAAACGTATTTACAAGCAGTTTCAAATAGAGTGCCTCTCATTTTTGTTGTTTCAGCAACAAAAGGACAGGATCAACTTCTCTGAATACTATTCATCATTTGTATTCAGAACTTGCCTAATACAAACAACTTCAAACTTCCCATACAGCTTCTAATATCGCTCCGCTCCCTGGGCACTGGGCAGAAGCAGGGAAACAATAACTTGCAGTAATTCCCACTAAATCTTTCCACTGGGTAGAGCAGCAGCCTTTGTAGGGACCTTCACTGAAAGAAAAAACAGAATGAGACTGTGAAGAACCAGTGGGGACTCACCGTGTATTTGGGGAAAGAGGAGGAAGGACGGACCGATGGGAGGAGCAGACTAAGCGGTAGCAGTATAACTGATAAGGCAGGTATGTGGGCAGAAAAGACTAGGTACCTGCGTTTACAGGTATGAATCATGTATGCTGGATGAGTCTTCATGTCCTACAAGCTCCTCTGATGACCTAACACAGGCTAAAGGTAAATACACCAAAGGTTTCTAGGAACTTGCAGATGTAGCGCGAGGTTCAAGGAATAGTTGTATAGCGATAATCCTAGAAAAACTGTTCACAATGATGAGTTATTTTAAATTTACTGCTGAGATACAGTTGCATTCTGGAAGAATAAAAACCAATGTAAGGAAAAAAATAGAAAAGGAATGATGATGAATTTCCTGAATTTTAGGGCTCTTTCATAACATAAGATGCTTTTTAGATTGTGCAAGAAAGCAGCCACATAATATTCATTTATCCTAGCTTTGTGCCTTCAATTTAAAAAAATATCATCCTGAAATGTATTTTTTCTCTTCCTACCAACAGAGACTTCCACTTTTCATAGCCAATATTATTAAGCAAAACAATACCTAAACAAACACTTAAGACAAAACACACAAGCACACAGACTCTCTCATACATGTAACTACACATACATGCGTTGTGTGTGTGTAACTTATTAAAAACTACAAGACCCAGCTACTGATGTCTATTATAATAGACGGGAATGAGCAGAACTCAGCTTGGTACTCCTCACACCTATGTAGAGTATTTTACTCCTCAAAAAGCTGAATAAACTAAGCTAGAGGCAATGTCTTCAATCTAAGACACACTCTCAGTTGCTCAGCTTTTACTCTCTTAATGGTGTCATCATCTCACTGATTTTCTGAGCAGCATAAGGCCCAACAGCAGCAGGAAGAGGGGGCAATGTTGACAACAGACATCAGCAAGAGAAGCTGGACATTTTAATTGCCAGTGGAGCCAAGCAATATCTTTGTTCAACATCAGTTCACAAATCATGCTGAGGTTACATCCCAAAGACACATAACCTCAACAGCCCCTCGTGAACAAAGGACCGGCCCTCGAAGCCTCCCTTCCTTTGCTCCTCAGACGTCCCTTCACATACGCAACCTCCTCATCAGAAACACTCCTCCAGAGCACCTCCACCCAACACACTTCTTCCCTTCCTAGCAGCTCTCACCCACAAAGCCTCTACCGTGCTCCGCACATCCCAGCACACAGTAACCGCTCAGGAAGAGAGGTGCCAGTCCTATCACTAAGAAGCCAACCAATAACGAACAATAGGTTATTAAAATTTTGCTGCCCTGGAAATCAAGCATCAAATACCTAAGTGCCAAAACAATCAGGTCCACCCAGTTCTTCTCCAAGTCCACCCACTTTTCATTTCATTGAGCCTCTTATCAGGCATCTAGGTCAGCCCACTTCTTGCTTGCTTCAAGCGGTCTCCTGCCAAAAATCTACAGTCATCATACCTCGCCCTTCCCAAAATGTGAGTTCATACTCCTTTTTGACTACCAGTCCTGATTCAAATGATTTACAGCTCTATGATTTAGCTCCACTGTATGAAATTTGTCCTTTTTCCTGTCTCCTTCCTTTACAAAGCCAAATTTTTCATCATCATCTTTTCACATCTGCGATCTTTCAGGGTCTCCTACATTAACCCCAGCTTGCACAGAAAATAAAAAGGATCTTCCTTGCACTTATAGCAGGGCTATTAAGCCTCTGTACCATTTAGGAAGATTCCATGTTAAAAATCCCTTTTGATAAATGGGAGGATCGCAGTACACAGTATTCAAACAAGAACTGCACTACATGCCAGTGAGGTGCAGCAGCACAGAGAGAGACTAGAAAGTCTCTAGAAACTCCTGCCTGCCTCGAACTTTAGCAATTTTATCCTTTCCTTTCTGAATAAATTTTAATTGCTACAAACACAAAGTTTAACACAGGTTGAAAGAAGCTATTAAATGAATATCCCTACTCTGGAAAAACAAACTTCTATGCATCTAAGATATTCCAAACTTCTCAAAGTGTCTTAAACAGCAGACAAATTTCACCATAAACCATTCTCAATGTAAAACAAGAATGTGGGTGCATTTTCTCTCAGCTACACAGATCAGGAACACTCAGCCATTCTCACCATGCTGAAAAATGCTTGTGCAGGTCACTTTGAGTTGTATTATCAAATGCAACGGAGACAGAAGGGCAGAAAGCAAGGTACCAAGCATACACGGGAAAACGAAACAACAGCATGCAAGTAATCAGCTCCACATTTGCACTAACAGTGGCACTAATAATCAGCCCTGAAGTTTTTTCCTTATCTGATAGTGCATTCATATATTCTTGTAACCGTACCCGCAGGCTTGCATGTCGGAGGGGGAAAAAAAAAGCACAAGTTTTGCCTGTTCAATTAAGTAATCCAGCTATAAATCCTGAATGTCACTTGGTTATTCTTTTGTATTGTATTATATCCAGTCATGCTTTTAGCTTGTAAAAGCTTCAGAAACCTGTTCAAGTAGAATTTTTTTATCCATTTTATAGTTACAGTTACATTTAAAACATTGTGCAAATGAAAATAAATTCTAAGAATAGAGTTAAAATAAATTATTACAATAGAATAAAGTGTTATTTGGAGATTACAGTGGAGGGAAGAAAACATGATTCTTAGATTTCAGTCTCAATTTTGCAATTTTCTTGGCCTGCATAATAGGTAAGTCATTTATGCACAGGGAAAATGGTACTGAATTTAGCTTGTGCATACTAATTTTTGCCAAGTAAATAAACATTCGCAGAGTATTTCAAGATCCTCACATCAATACAACATACATTAAGCCGCTTTTCAGCGGTGCCAAGCATACCTACTTTCTGCTGTCAAAAGGGGACTTGGGAATTGGCAATGGGAGGAGGTGTGCCAGCCTCCCCCCCCCAGCCCATTCCCCAGTCACACAAACTCCTGCTATGCTTCTCCGAAATGCTGGTGCTCTGCTCCCAGGCTTGTTTTGGCTTCAGTCTGTCTCAGTACCTTTGAAAAACAAATTACATTCCCATAAAACCAAAGAAATGTCTGATTTCTTCCTCTCTTTTTTTTTTTTTTTTTTGAAAATATGAAAAGTAAAACTATCATACAAGGATGTTGTGATAGCCTAAAGGCATTGAAGAAAATCTTGAATTGAAGAAATTTAAAAAAATCTTGCATAGGAAAACATACTCTTTTGGATGAAATTTGTATTGAGACATTCTTTTAAAGCTAAGAAATGGAAAGGATAAAATGAGTATTAGGAAAGCTTTCTGAAAGCAGTAGTGGCTTGCAGAACACAGACCCACTAACAATATGCATCACCTGGGAGACTGGATAATTTTTCCATTACCAACATTTTCTTTTCTGGGTGAAATCCTGGCTCTCTTTGAACTTACTGGCAAAATTTCCACTGATGTCTCTGAGGCCAAGATTTCACCCCAATGACTGTACCTTGCCAGAAGTGTACTGGGGGGGTGAAATGCTGTTTAAACCAAGTGCATGGCTATATGGGAGACTCTTCAAAGGGAGGGAGCCCACCACCGCCACCACCAGGGAGCTCACCACTGCCAAACCAATCTCACCTGGAGACGGGGTGGAACATGGCGTTCTGGTGGCCTCAGTTCAGCGTAAGCGTAAGGTGTCTAGCTCAAATCCATCATCTAAGATCTTTTTTCAGTCAAAATTGAGAGACAGGCACCTCCAGAGGGCAATAACAACCTATTCTAGGGCAGATGTGTAAAATAGGAGGACGAAACATCCTCTGGACACGGCCTTCTTCTCTCCCTTGTCTATTTGCTGCTTGCGTAACTTTGAGATGACTACGCTTTGGGAAAACACGTTAAGTGAGACCCCCAACCACCTCAGGACAGAGGTACTAGCATTCTGCAAGGCTTTCCTCCTAGTTCAACCTGAACGCCTGGCAATTTTTCTTGTGCCTGGCTCAGACGCAGATGAGAAACCCAGGTGGACCTGGTTGAGATATTCCTCCTGCCCCCATCCACCTTCCTTCTGCACACCCCTTGGCAAAACGAGACTGGTAACACTGCACTCTTGGAGGTGCAGCGGAGGTGAGTGTGGTGGTACACAGTCACTGCCAGGTTTCCAACAACCAGAGAAAAATGTTATGTTAATGTCCCTACACACGGGGTACAAAGAATACGCACCTCTTCAAGTCTGCAAAGTCGTCTTCCCCCCCCCCC
>NW_009214687.1:74171-93053 GCF_000690835.1 Fulmarus glacialis
GATAGCCAGCGTGACCCACAGTATACATTCAAGGGTGAGGATTTTTACACTGATGCAGTTTGTCTCAAAAGATTCCAGCCACTGAGGTGTGGTGGAAGAAAAGAGAAAAACCTTCCTTCAGTTTCAATTAAGCTCGCTCAACTATTGCTCACGAGGACAGTTGTGAAGGACCGTTTAACTTAATTGTACACAAAATGAAGAAGGTAAAGAAAGCTGTATTAATTATTGCAATTTTCTTAAAACTAGAAATTTGATCCTTTCAAGACAAGACTTTAAAAAGTGGGACATTGTAGAAGTGAACACAGTTAAAATATTGTAGTTCTTTGAGCATATTATCATACATTAAAATCCAAAAATGTCATCATCTGCTCATCAGCTGTTCAACAGTCTGTTTGAAGTATTATCCCACATACAGTATTCAACTGAGGCTTTATATTCATGTTCTTCAGGGCAGAGGCTGCATACCACAAACGTCCATGATAATCTCCAAATATTCCCTTTATTTATTTTAGGAGCATCTGAGGCATCCTTCATCAAAGTCTTTAAGTACAATCTAACTTCTGCAGCTCTTCTACTTAATCCTTACTCCAACTAGCTACATACTGAATGCAAATACTGCAACAAGTCTAGGATTTGGCCCAACACAAATACGATGCTTACTTAGAAGTAAATCAGAAAATCAAGATTAAACATGTAACTAACTCTGCTTGATCACACCTTACAACTACCCATAACACCTCTGCCACTCAGCTCTCCCAATGTAAAAAAGCATGGATGAAGTAGAATTACTAGGTATACTGACATAACATACACTAGAAATACTGACACTGTGACCACTGCTAACTAAAAATGGGATTTTCAGTAGTACGCAAGCCTGCATCTTTACATGAATTTTAGTTATGTAGTTCACTTATCAGTCCCTATCAGACTGGTACATAGTGACTTCATAAAAGAGGTCCTATTAATAGCATTACTGGTCTCAAAACCAAGTAGACACACAGAACTCATTGCAGGGTTACCTATTCAGCCAGAGACAGCAAAGCAAAGCCAGCAGTAAAGAGAAAATAGTCACAATCAGAAGAAATTCTACATTCAGCTTGCACCAGAAGAACTTGTGCTTTTGCTCAGCTTTGTCTACGGCTACGCTGCACGTATTTGTGAACATCCACTTGAAAGGACTTTTGAAAGTCCACTTTAAACTTTTGAAGAACTGTATGCTAATAAAAGGAATCAGAAAGCCTGAATTTGCCACTGTTAACACCATTTAATGAAAACAGAGAGAAAGGTTTACCCAGAAAAACACTGTTGAGAAGTACTAATATCTGTCCAGTGATCAAAAAAGTGACTTCATACCAAAAATGGTAATGAAGGCATTCACACCTACACATCAAAATGGCAACACTTATTGTATAAAGGAAGCATAAGCAAAAGGAGAGAATTAGGAAACTTACATTTGGCTGAAATAGCATAATGTAAAAATATCGTTTAAGTAGACAAACCAGCCTCAAATGCTACTGTAAGGTCTCTAACAAATCTCAACAATTTCTGGGACAATAACATATATATAGACAAACACATACGTATACAAACACATATATACACAAATACATACACACACAAATACATACACACAAATTATCGATCCTGCAAACACAACTTGGAATCTAGATCCTGGAAATCAAACCAAGTTCTTTCTCCACTTTGTAAACATAAACAGTAATACTCCGGCAGACCAATTGATGTCACACTATGTAAAAATGTGCACGGAAAATATTTCTTAATGAAAATGCTGACATTTTACACATTTTGCGGTGTTTATTTCACACAGCAATGGCAATTCTTATGTGCCTAACTTTTTCCTAAAGTTAAAAAAAAAATTCCCCTTTTTTAGATAATACAGATACCAAAATACTCTGTATTACAAACTTTGTTACATGTTAGGATACCAAATGAAGAAAGGACTCGCCTCATTTCAGAGGCCTTCAAATGGTGACAAGTCCTGAGCTAGTGCGAACATGTGTAATTCCACTGAAGTTAGTCAAACAGCACTTTTCTACAGCAACTAAACATCTGACTCTGTGCTTTTTATATTCTTTCCTTAGCGTACCTTCCCTTAGCTGCCCCAGAGGCTGTCTTCAAGGCCGACCAGCACTACTGTGCCACCACAACCACGCAGCACAGCTCGGGCCCCCATCAGCCCCTTCCACGTGGCGTACTGTATCCTGGCACCAGGGACAGACCTGGGCTTTGCACCGGGAACATGAACCTTCCCCAACCACCCTCTTGCCGAGGCAGCGCTCTGGAAGTACGGCGCTGCCTGGTTTTGCTTTCAGATAAAAGGAGACAGCTCTCAGTTTAACAGCGTAATCACCACCAAGCTTGTACCCAGCATGTAATTCAGCTCCCAAAATCCTGCTGCTGGTTTCAGCGTTTATTTCTGCCTCCGGGGACAATGACTTGATTTGCAGGAATTCACTGAACGACGTCTGCTCACCCTTTGATATGTGTCCAGCTCGCACTGATGGCAATGAGAATTATGCACAGTTACTAACGGATAAGAGAGCACTTCACATCAACACGTGTTCCAATTCTCTCAGATTTTTTTTTTTTTCATTTTAATTTTGCAGTGATAAATGTTTACAAATTTTTGCAGCTGGGCCAGGTGTTTTTGCACATTCTCTTTGCCTTTCTGTTTCTTCTGCAGCAAGTTAAAAAACCCCTTCCAAAGAAAAACCAGCTGAAAAATTACAGTGACTCTATTTACTTGTTTTTAAACTGAGCAGAGCCAGTTTCCTACTGGGAGAGATCATTTTGGGAGCTGTTCCAGATTCTCTCAGAGCTGCTTTCCCAGCCGCTGGGAGCAGCTCTCGGAGCCTTTTGCCACACCTACAGCCAACCTGTACACGCTCGCTTAAGAGAGTTACACATACCAGCGCTAAGCAGGAACCTGAAGAGGAAATGCTTGGGAACGTTCCTTCCACGGGGGAAGGAGTTGGGAAGCAGGAGAGTCAAGAAACAGCAGCCATAAGCAAGATGGCAAAATAACAGCTTTTGTGCAGCTCTACGGGCACGAAGGTAAAGGTGGAAAAAGAGCCAATGCATTGCTGTGCTACTTGTGCGAATCTTTCATAACTAGCATTTTAAAATGGGAAAATGCCGTTAATAAGCAAGTTCAAACCTCAAAACTGCTTCAAACCTTTCTCAAATTGACCGCAATGCAGGCTGGCGTCCCCTCTGCTTTTAATGCAGCGAGGCTGTACTCACAACAGCAAATTTAACGTGCCCAAGAACGCTCCCAGGGTCTGAGGCCAAGCGGCACAGAAAACCCCACGTCTGCCTCAGCAGACCTCAGCGTTCAAGCCAGGGTGGCTGCGCGCTCCAGGAGGAGCTTCCAGGAACCTTCCAGTCCCTGCACAGGGTCTGGGGACAGCATTAGTGCCAAAATCACACCAGGAAACACTCTTAGCAGTTTGCCGGTACAGACCATCGCCTCCCAGCAACCTGGAGCACATGTGAGCACGTATTTATTTATTAATAAAGACATAGCAGAAAATTTTTTGAAAATGGTCTCATCCTTGACCTAGCGCTTCCACCCACGCTCTCAGTACTGACATAATGCTGAGTTGGACAGGATGGGATTTGTATCACGACATAAGTATCAGAACAACAACTCTGCCGAACACCGAAGAGCGCTGACTCTCCGGCTGTGCTGTCAGTTGTCCAAATGTTGTATCACCTACTAAGGTGTGTCTTAACAACAAGCTCTGTTACAAAGAAATGAGTTTGGCCTTTCACGTTAAGGCCCTCCAGTTCTGCAGCATTCTTTTCAGCTGAAGGAAATGCTTCCAGGTCTCCTTGTACGGTTTATCCTGACCCCGTAACAGAGGAAAAACGCCTGCAAATAATAGCATTGTATTTGGAGAACTGGAGCCCTTTATCACTTACGCACACTTACTGGGAATTAACTGGCAGAGAAACAAAGAAATCACATCTTCTAGAAAAGCCTACACTTCCGTGATACAGTAAGTGGAAGAATGGCATCCACTTCATCTTTCCTTTTAAGTGCACTACTGCTGTACGCACACTTATTAACGTTCATGTTACAAAACAAAAGACATGAAACAATACAAAACCCATAAAATCCGTGGGTTTTTAAAGATGCGGACTATGTTTTACCTGGGAAAAAGGAGCTTGGTTCCTCCTTCTGGATCGGTGAGTGGAAAGCACTGTTATTCTCAAACACGATCCAGGCACACACAACGCACCTTCTCCCTCCTGTGCCAAAGTATGCATCTCACAAAGCAAATGCAAACCAGCTTGAGGGTTACAACTCGTGTTGCAAAAGTTTTTCAAGTCAAAGCAATCAGCTCTAGAGGAACTGCAATGGTATCACACATTTTATTCCAAATCTTGCGATTTTTGGTATCTTTTCTGTTGGTCTACTTCCTGATGCTGTATGAATATATATTAAAAAAACCTCTACTTTCATTGAAAAGGAAAAGAGCATGTGTTCCTTGCTGTCACCACTGCCCAGAGAAATGTGAAAAATGGTCTCCAGCTCTGACAGCTCAAAAACCAGAAGACCAAGAGAATGAATCCATGCATGATTACTTTTTAAAAATCTCACCATTTTTTAAACCCCTCTCTTTTGTTTGTAGGGGATCTGACTCATAATTTGAAGAAACAAACAGGAAGCACTGCAGACATCTCCAAGTATTTCCTCTTTCCACCCTCCCACCTACCCCCCTTGCCTTTCACTTAACTTCTGGACACTTCATTATCCGTTTTGCTATGCCAGCAATGAAACGGCACTGCTCTACGCCGGCTCCAGCGTGCTAAGGTACGCGAGACCTTCTTTTGCCCAAATCAAAGGGAAAGGTGCCCTTCCTCCCCTCGACAGGACAAAGCGAGGCTTTCGCACAGCCCCCCTCCACACCAGCTGAGAAAGCGGAGCCCCTCCACCACGCTTCGCTCTGCTGCAGCCACCGCAGCCTACAGCATCCCAGCAGCGAGCGAGGGCTCCCCAGCCGCTCTGCCCGAGGAAGCCCGGGCCCCGGGGGCTGGCAGGGGCAGAAGCCAGCTGCCGGGAGGTCCGGCGCTGGACGTGACCCTCCCCAGCACCTCCCCGCAGGGGAATCCTGCCGAGTGGGACTTGGAGCAGAGAAACAGGATGAAGAAGTGTTAGAAGGTACTTGTGCCGGGAAAGCTTTTTTACTTCACTCGGTTTATTACAGTGCTTCCTTTCATTGTATACGTGGGAAAAAAATCATTTCCCCTTCTCCATTCACCACCAGGACCTGCCACAATGCTGGGCGAGCAGCTGCCCAGCGCTGGCCGGCAGGAGGCATGGCGGAGGGAGGACCTCAGGGTCGGCTCCTCTGCACCCAGAGCAGAGCCCTGACTGCAACTTGCGAAGAATCGCCGGGGGGTTTTTTTTAGCTTGCCCTGCTACGGCAAGCAGTTTTCGATGACCATGGGTGCCCAACGCATGCCCTCAACCAAGAGGTGGGTGGGGAAAGGGCAAAAGCCGACCTGTGAGAAAGGCAGGCGGTGGGACGGCCTGACGCTGACAGAGCTCCAAGGCCTCAGGGAGACGAGGCACGAGGGGGCAGGAGCCCTGCACCTGCGGGAGTCGGGGGTGGGGGAGAAACAATACTAGCGGCGGGAGAGGCGGCAGGAGAAAAGAAAGGACCCGGTTTGAAGAAGACCATGCAGCTACCACAAGGAACTGGAGCAAGGTGAGAACATGAGTGGGTGATGGAGTAAGTAGTCATCATTACTTGCTCCTGCATGACCAACTCTCGACTAGTGTGGTGGGGACCTTGGAGGCATGCAATAGAAAGCTACCTGTTTCCCTTTTTGGAGATGCCAGCTCTCTCAGGCTACTCTTTTTTATTTTCTTAATGGAAAAAAATAAATAAGTGGGACACATTTTAGCGACCCTTCCCAGGAAGAATGCGTTCCACTTTTGAGGGTGGTTTGTGTATTCCACCTCTTTGTGTCAGTGTACAGTCGTAACTGCAATTACAGGCAAGCCGGAGATCCTGAGGTCTATACCCACGCCACCCTGGTTCCCACAGTGACTTTGACTGTAGCAGCAAGGCTACCCTGCTACTGGACAGTTTCCCTGCAAGGGGAACCTGGACACAAAAAAAGCATACCAAAGTTCACATCTAGTTTCAAGTTAAACAAACTAATTGCTGTACACAACCCCCATTTAAAAAGTCCTGCTAAAGTCAATCTAATATTGTGCAATAATATTCAGCACAGTAAAACTATTTTAACCTTTTCCTTATCATGCCACAACCGTCTTGGACAGATTGTCACAAGAAGTTAATCTGCTGCCTGGCACATTAAGATTAAAAAGCTGCCCACTGCCTTAGCTACGATTCCCTATTCATTTGTGCATAGTAAATAATACTATTCGACTATAAGCTGATCTGAAAAGATAGTACAGCACCCCACCAAAAATCAGCTCCATTTTTATCACCTTTCCCGATTTTATTACATAATCAAAAAGCCAATCGACTATCTCTGCGGTGCAGCTTTGTGTATGGTTACAGTCCTTTCTCCAAGTCAAACAGCACCACATTGTCTGGGATAATCTCATCCACTCACATAAACAATTAGTCTGCTATATTTTGATTAACACTTCCGTTTAAGAGGACATTGAGATGCTTTGGCCTGAGTGGCAGAAGGTCTGGCCTCCTGCTAAAACAGACATGCTCTTCTCAAGCTTTTTCTCTGATTGGAAATCATAGCTGCCAGCCTTGCCCCAAGTACCTCCCTGAAGCAGAACTCTCTATTACTTTCTGATTTGACACATGGAAATAAAACAGCATGCGTTTAGGTGATGCCTGACACTTTTTTGAGTCACAAGACTCAGATCACAACATTCATTAAAAGGACTAAGTTGACCCAAATGCAGGAAAGGGCAAAAGTAAACATTGAGCTGGTTCATTCATTTCATTTTACAACCTTTCAGAGCCTGACTGTCTCAAAGCAACAGTCAACTCCTTTAACACAAATCACCTACTAAATTTTTTAAGTATATGAACTCATATTGCTTAGAGAGACCTAAGAAGCACTCATATAAACTGTTTTGATGGTGAACACTGATAAAAAAACAGCTTGCAGAGTAAATGTATATCCACCGCCTCAGTGGTTTGAAAAACTATTCACCAAGTCAAAAGGCACAATAATCTCTGATATCACAGTTTACTCACATATAAATTCATCCATCAGTATAGTGCCCTAAATGAGACATCAGAAGTTAACTGCTCTCTTGTGATCCATTAAGATATAAACAGATATTGGTTAAACCTAACTGGATAATCTTTCTTAGAAAAACGGAAAGTGGAGAACAGGATTTATTTCACCGCATGTATGTGATGCTTGCTACTCTGGCAACTTAAAAGGAGTAGTACAAATTGTTCCTACACCTCGCAATGTTCCTCTGGTTGGTCTGCAGCTTTGTGTCAGCAATTATGTGAATTGGAAGCGAGCTTGAGCCTTTGTGGCTTCTTTTTTCTAATCTTCAATCTGAAGAGGTTTTAGAACATATTTTTGTTTATTTTTACCTTTCAAGTTTAATTTTTTTTCTAGGAAATGAGCACCAAAAATAACTATTTGTTTGTATATAAAGCTCTGTGTTTATACAAAAGACAAGTTTGTATCTAACTTGTCATCCTGAAATTAGAAAAAAGTATCACAGCACTTGTAGTCACCAAAGTTGTGCGTAAGTTCCTGCCAACTAACTTTGTACAGATCTTGTCATAGCTGTGGAGCAGACTTTCAATTGGCATTTGGATCAGATTCTCTGCTGACTTACTCTGGCAACGCAGTGCCCAGAAAACACCTGACTGGCAAGCACTCGATCCACCACCTGCGAGGGATGGCACAAATATCCCGCTTCGCCTCCTCTCAACACACGGTAGCGAAGGTGGCAGAAGTAAAATAAGACTTCCCAGGACCCCCCAGCAAATCCCCTCTGGCCAAGACCCATTTGAAAGCAGCTGCTTCCGCATTAGGGCTAATATGAATCAGAAATCCAGACACACAGAAATTAATCTGGCCACTCAGGTGCCAGTTTAGAGGTGGGAACATCAGCCTCCAGAAAAAAAATCCATCATCTCCAGAACACAAAGAGCTACTAGCCAGCTGGGGAAGTGTTGAAGTCCTGCCCATTGCCTCACCTTGGAGAGTTCAGCCTTTGCAGAAAGGATCTCAAGTCATTTATATCTATACCATTATAAAGAACCTGTCAGCTACTTCTAGGCAATCCTCAGTCCCTTCACATGCACTGTCCATCCTGCCAGATCCTACCTTCAATCTAGGGATGGGGTAGTGGTGCAGTCATCAGCCTCCTGAGATAAATCCCTAATGTGGGCAAAGACCAGACCATCTCCTCCTTCCTGCAAACTAAGAGGAATCCAAAGCTCGTTGGCATCCCGAGACTCAGACTCGCTTAATTTTTCAAACTACCCTAGAAGCAGAAACTGTGCATAATAAGACTGACTCTTAATGATAACAGATCACCACTTGTTATCTACTGTTTGGGTTGTGTGGACCCCTTACTGCTCAAATCTTCCCTTCAACATCCTCCCAGCAACCACACAAACTGCAAGTGCTGTGGCAGAAGCAGTGTCCGTGGTACAGAAGATACCCTGTGGCATGCCATTGCCAGCACAAACTGCTCTTTCAGGACACCAGAGCTCAGTAACAAGGACAAAATGGGCTTCCTGTTCCGCCACAACTGACAAAATAGATTGAATGCTGGAAACAGGGAACCACAGTGAACCACCTCAGGCTGCATACCCCAGACACCAGGACCAAACACCACACAGGAAGAGCTACCAACATACTTGACTGAATCCATAGGAAAACCGTCACCTCTCTTCTCCTCTTCAACTAGATTAAATAGCCTATCTCATTTCACTCAGAAGAATTCAGTCCCATTTTATATGGAGAAGGACCAAGAACTCATGGAAGATATTTAAGGTCCAGCTTACAAAAGAGATCCATATTTCTTCTGGCTGCAAAAATCAGGGAGAAAAAACTGCACCTGTTTTTAACAGAAATAATGAGTGCCTTCACCAATCCTTGGAAATCAAGCACTCAGATCTGATCCCTCAAACTACCATCACATAAAAACACTCTGTTCTTCAGCAAAAAAAGCCAGAACATAGAAATTTCAAAACTGCTTCAACAGGTAACATCATCCACCAACCTAGATACCCACAGCCAAGGTGCAGAGACCACTCCAACAGTATTTGAAGATGCCTGAAGACATTTCATCACTCAGGCAAGTCTGGGAATAATATCTTCGGTATCCTCGGAGGACTGAAGTGATTGGAAAGAAGAGCTGACAAGGTATTTTCAGTCCTTTTGCGCTAAAGGGATAAAATGCCTCTAGTTCTTCTCTGCTAAATTGAGATAACAGGTGAAAAGCAGCTACTGAAAAAAACGTTTTCACCCCAGCTCGCTGGAAATCTTTATTCTTTGATCTGGACGTGAACTTGGTCTCTTCAGTCCATGCGCTTGTCACTACAAGCTAGACTATTATAACACGTGTATCTCAACTACATACAAAAAGGAGGCACAAAGTGCAATTGACTCTGATGTCTCACTCACACCCAGTCAATCCCTGGACTCCATCCGCTTTCCTGTAAAAATGTGTCCAAGAGATGTTCATGTTACCAAACAGACTTGAACGAGCTTTTCCAGTCTAGTGTTTGATCTTCTGCACAGTCCACATCACCCCAAAATTTCTTTATAATAAAGAGATTTGCTTTATGTTGAAACAAAATAACTTCTGGAGTATAACTCATATTCCCATCCACTCCTGTTTTAAGTCCCTCAAAGACAATGGGATATAGTGCCCTAATTTCCTTCAGTCTATAAAATAAGGCAGTTGAAGGTATGAGTCCATAATGATCCTTTCTACCACACCTATGCACTGAAATAGTGCATCTTTTATGGAAGCCTACAGTCTCAAAGACTTAGCAAAATACTTCAAATTTAAAATTTACCTTTGATCCATAGATGGCTTACTCTTGACTCTAAATCTACAAAAATCATCCAGCAAAGTCTCTTCTATTTCCAGTGCCCTTTGGTGCCTGACTTCACAAGCGTCAGGCCATTTTGTGAAATAAGTCATGACAATGACAATAACTATCAATTCTCTGGCAGAAAAAAACTAAGCTCTTCAGCAACACACTCCATTGATGCCCCCACAAGATACTGTTGCACCGGGTCTCTCTCTCTTATCTATCTTGCAAACATCACATTTCCTGCATCATTTTCCACATCCTGTTTACACTTCGCCAAATCATACTTTCTTCAAATCAGCTATGACTCTTGCAGCCCCCCCCAATTTCAGCAGTTTCAAAGCCACAATACCATTTCTGAACGAATATAACCTCCTATGTACTATCTCATTTATAAACTCAAAGCTTGCCTGACGTGAGCAGAAAACCTTGATCTTGCCACTCTGAGGGGATGCTCCACTTTAAGATGATTGCAAGAGCCCCAATTATCTCCCCAAATGCTCTCCTGGGAAAGCTTTTGGCTGCTCTGAAGTCCATTCCAGGAACAATACATTGTTCAGGTGGATGATTCAGGAGGTTTTGCATCTTATTCAGGAGGTTTTGCAAGTTATGAGATGGAAAAAAAAAGTGACCTCTTTCTCAGCAGAGTCATTGCTTGAAATAATCCTTTGATCTTCTGCCTAAGGCAATATCTGCAACTAGCCTCCAGAGTTCATTTGGGTGAGGCATCAAGGTCACCCTGCTGCTCCCAGATCTGTGAACGCCTGGGAAAGCACAGCTCTATTAATTCCTACAACCAAATGGTAAGCTGTTCTCAAGATGCCTCAGCATAGTCCTGACCGTGTACTTCTTCCTTAGATAAATTACAATGAAAATGTCTGAAATTTTAAGTACCAACAGGAGTTCTCCCCAAGTAGTTCAAAAATTTTATCACACTTTGTCACCTTCTAAACTCCCTTTTGTCTTCTCATACCTATGTTTCCACACCTGGATAACTGATCTACAAGATCATTTCTAAAGTCAAGTCTCTGCTGAGGCTCAAACACAAAGCAATCCAAAGCTTTCCTCAACTACATTTTGTGGAAAAACAGATCAGGACCACAGAAAATATATTTTTGACCATCCCATTGACCCACCTTACTGTTTGAGAGTGGGTATATTGCCTGCTCATTTCCCTTTGTCCGGACAGTTTTTAATTGCTGCCCATAAAAGGTTTCAATTTCACCTGCAAATCATCATTCAAAGTGTTCACTAGGAAACCTCTTGGCTTTGACTCCTTCTGATGCACCCAGTTCTTTTCTCAGATGTCATTTTTATTATTGCTTTAATTCCATCTGCAAGGCTTCCAGTTCTTGTATTAGAAATCATATCAATTCTCTCTGGTCTCTTTTGAGAGACCAGGTTTTTTCTGTAATTGCTTCTTGCACCATGGCTCCACAAGAACACCAGTCACAAATTTACATTTTGGAAGTTGGATCCATCTCATGATACCAGGTTATAATTAGTCACAAGCAATGATGTCAGTTCTGGAGACTTAAGGCCTGTTTGCACTATAAAGAAAAGTTTGAGATGGCGTCAGGTATTTTCTTGAGCATTTATTCAGAAAGAATTTATGAATTCTTGTTTTCCTGGACACAGGAGAAATCAAACAGCAGGAGTTTCTTTGATTACAGTTTTCAGAAAGAACAATGCTCAATAGCACACTCTCATTTTCATAGTCCTTGGGTCAACACATCAGCTTTTCTCTGGCTATGACTGAGGTTTTTATCCTACGTTCTCTGTACTTCTACTCACTTAGGCCTGTATAGCTTGCCCTGTCAATGCTGAATTTCTTTCTAAGAAGCTTCTTGGGTAACACGGCTCAGCTTTTACTCAGGCTTTACCAAGTGTACGTGCTTTGGGTGGTGACTTCTATTGCTTCAGCTATCTGGTTGCAGAAAAGAGAAAGGATTTTATCTCGCACCTCCATTACAAATGAAGAACAGTAATTACACTTACCAGTGTTAGTGAGGTTCCACCCAACATATGAGCATAACAATAATGCCAGCAAGTGTAAAACTCTTCAGCACGCTTTTTTTCTTGTAATGATAAGGACACTGAGGTGCTGGAGCATGTCCAGAGAACGGCAACGAAGCTGGTGAAGGGTCTAGAGAACAAGTCTTATGAGGAGCGGCTGAGGGAACTGGGGCTGTTTAGCCTGGAGAAGAGCAGGCTGAGGGGAGACCTCATCGCGCTCTACAACTCCCTGAAAGGAGGGTGTAGCGAGGTGGGGGTTGGTCTCTTCTGCCAAGTAACTAGTGATAGGACGAGAGGAAATGGCCTCAAGTTGCGCCAAGGGAGGATTAGACTGGACATTAGGAAAAACTTCTTTACTGAGAGAGTGGTCAGGCCTTGGAACAGGCTGCCCAGGGAAGTGGTGGAGTCACCATCCCTGGAAGTATTTAAAAGACGTGTAGATGAGGCGCTTAGGGACATGGTTTAGTGGGCATGGTGGTGTTGGGTTAACGGTTGGACTTGATGATCTTAGAGGTCTTTTCCAACCTTACTCTATGATTCTATGATTAACCTCATTCTGCATCTTTAGATATATACTTAAAAAAAACATTTGACACATGGAAACTTTAATAAACTAACTAGTTTTGTCACAGCTGGCTTACTCCCAGGCTTACCATGAGATAAACCAATATAAAACAATTTATGCAACTTAGCACCAGATCAACATTTATAAAAAGAGCACTGGCCCAGAACTTGGAGTCTTTGGTTATATTCTACAACTTGTCAACGACCTTGTGCAAGTTGCTCCTCTGCTTGTGTTCCATCCCTTATTACAGTATTTCCCTTTAAACATACTTTAGATCCATGGTTGAAAACTCAAACCAGCACTGTCCCGCTCCCAGCTCTACTCAAGTAAAATGATTCTATTAAGAGCAGCCTAATCACAGCAGACAGTTTAATCTGCCACAGAAAGGAAATGGACCAGATGAAACTGTCCCGCGGACCGGGAGCTTGACTCTGCCAGCCTAATGCACAGTATTGCTTCAAATGAGGTGTTACCACAGAACTTTACATGTAATGGTTTTACTATATCCTAGATATTACATGGGGAGGTGGGAAATACAGTAATTGGTCCTTACACTCAGTGGCAGAAAAACCTGTTCAACTACGAATGTTAATACAGACAAGACTTACTGCTTGCCAGGTCCTGACCTCGTTTTGTTTTTGCAAGGGAAGCCATTGCTAACACAAACTGAGCATACCTCTAACCCAAATCCTGCAGCTGCCCAGGGTCCGTATCAGTGCCCTCTCTGAAGAGCCAGATGCCTGCCTCTGAATGGTTTCATGATCAAATCCTAATCTATCTTTTAGTACTCCTGAAGATGTAGCCAGGGAAGTAGAAATCTTAACTTGGATCTTCTTCAACAGGTTCTTTTAAAAAATTGCCTCGAGACATATTTGCAGTTTAAGTCTACAAATTTGCAGGTGTAGGACCTACATCTCAGACCACCTATACAGGAAATAATGCCATGAAACGTTGCCACTATTTTGTTAATTACTTCTTCTGATTAAAAGAATATATAATATATAACAAACTGACAGTTTGTTACATATTATATATTTGTGTACAGTCTGACACAAATTATTACCTCCTCATCAACAAAAAAAAAAATCCGCTAAATTTTCTGTATGTTATTTTGTACTTTTATCATTTAAAGACAAGGATTTTTTTTTCTGTATTCTAATATTCA
Organism: Fulmarus glacialis; assembly: GCF_000690835.1. Classification (NCBI taxonomy): domain Eukaryota; kingdom Metazoa; phylum Chordata; class Aves; order Procellariiformes; family Procellariidae; genus Fulmarus; species Fulmarus glacialis. The sequence continues at coordinate 87,967 of NW_009214687.1, forward strand.
TTATAAATAACATGCTATGATGACAGCAATGATATGTAAGGAGATCTACAAAGATACCCGAACATCTTATTTGAAACTTGGACTTCCTGTATTCACTGAAATAGTCAGCTTTACTGTTCTTATAGCAATACTAAAATCCAAAATACTTATTACATCAGTTCATTACTTATGAAATCTGTTTGACAGTAAAGCTTGACTTACTAAGTTCTGTCTTCTTGACTTACTAACGCTTCTCTAAGTTCTGAGAAGCATTACAGACATTGCCCTGATTTTTACATCAGCAAGCCTGATGTAAAACCTCATTTTAGAACAATGAAATTCCACAAAACTCTCCACTTAACCCTTTCTTTCTCTGTAAAGAGTCAAGCTCACTAGGCCCTGTTTTTCAAATCTGGAACAGGAGCGAAGTCTACAGACTGGCACTCTCACAAGCGGCAGACGGGAAGGAGAGGATGGTTCATTCGGCTGAAATTGAGTCTACCTTAACAAAAGGCAATAACCTAAGTCGGAAATCGTCCAAGATATCACAGTAAATACTACTAACAGGCAGTTAACCTTTTTCACTCGGCACAGTTTGTTGGGTTTTTTTAAATGAGAGAATATTTTTTTTAAACTTTCTAGGTAGGCTTAAAACTTTTATTCTTTGATCAGAAGAATGGAACTTGCTTAGTGATGCATTTGAACATTTTTCACCACTCATAACTGTACAAAGATCTGCTCTCAGTGTTTTCAAAACTGATATCCAGTCTTTCCCAATACATTACTTTTGTTTCCTCTCTTCATTTATTGTTTCTGAACAATAAAAAAACATTAGCCAGATTGAAAAAGTGACTGAGAATATTTTAGCAAAGCACACTACTGTTTCAGTTATCTGGAACAACTGGGGAGCCCATCAGAAATCTAAGACCAGCTAACTTTAAAATGAGATCAACAAGGTCACGCAAAAAGTACTGTTTAGTCTCAAGTACTCACACACCATTAGTTAGCCCCCCCAGCCTGCAAAGCATGTGCTCTGATTTTAAGTTAGTGGAAGAAAATTACTACCAAACTCAGGGCACTTCTTACACACTTACACACACACCATTTGTGACCATTCCTGTTTTCAAGCTTTTCTCCATATCCACAAGGGAGAAGCTGAGGATACCCAAAATTCAAAGAGCCCCAGGAGTTGGGACTTTACAAATAATGTCAGGTATTGCAAGATTCAGGACAAAACTATACTGGTCACATGCAACTTGGCTGCGCTCTAAAACTGCCTCGTTAAATTTTCCACATCACAACACTCAAGATTATACAAGTACACAAAACTTCACAGGCATGAGGATGTAGATGCACGCTGGAGCCAGGCAAAATTCCCCGCACTGAAATGAAACGCTGGGGATGCCTCGGTGGCTTGTGCCTGCCGCTCCTCCAGCTTTCATCCAAAGCACCCTCAGGAGGCAGGCAGACAGCTGGGTGGCTCGGAGCCTCCTGTGCTTGACCTGCCTCTGCTTGGCACACAGGAATACCAGCACAAGTTTACACTGAAAAGAAGAAAAACCCTAAGAACTGGGTTGCTGTCTTTTAACTGTGGGCAGCGGATATAAAAATTTGGGGCTTACCATGAGTTTAAGCAGTTGTTTTCCCAATCCTGAGACTGCATGCTTTCAGCTGCCCCTGCAACATTGATTAACTTGTGTGTGTCAACTGCAGGGAAAAAAAAAGCTGTTTGAAATTCAAACAAGGCTCTAAAAGAAAATCAAGATAAGAAGTCCAAGCAGTGGATCATAAGAAGTTTCTGTATTTTGAGATTCGTATGGAAAGCCTTGTTTCAGGGTTTGTTTGTTGATTTTTTTTAAATGACATTGATTTTTATCTGCCAGAGGTCAAAGAACAAAAACTTGATTACTGTTCTAATATCAATTCTTTGTACAGAGAAGAGCTATAGTAAGCTTAACTTACAGTGTCAAATGATAATAACCACACTTGAATATGCTCTTCTAGCCTTCTTCTGCCAAGTAATTTCATAAAAATTTCAACTCCATGCCTTCACTCATGTGGCAGCAACAACCTAAAGGGGCATTTCAAATGAACTGGCCAAAATTTATTATATAAAAAGACTACCGAAGTACCACAATTCATTATACATAACCTTAGTTGTTACAAAAGAATTGGGCATCACATGTACTTAGCAAGTCAGCCATACATTGCAAACAATAGTACAGGACCACATCAGTAAGGACTGTTGTGCTTTTACACAAAGAATTTCGTTAGGTACCATAGGCAATCTTAAAACTGCTATTTCTTTCTGAGGAACTGACTTTGTAACTCAGACATTCTTTTGAGAAGGTAGTATTACTATGCATTTTCCTAAACACCAAAAACCCTGGGAAAAAAATATTAAATATTCAGTTGTTTGAGACCATACTAGCCTCAGCACAGACCTCCACCATTTGAAATATCAAAGTAAACAGCAGCAGTGACAAGCTGATTTCTTCCATGTGCAGTAATTTGAAAAGAAATAAATACAGTTTGCCAGTAGCTTTCAGAGGTATCTTCTGTCAGCAGGGGACTGCAGATCTCTCAGCAACTGTCCATCTCCTTCTGTTCCTCTTCAGCCCTACTTCCCTTCTAACGCATTCTGCCTTTTAGACCATGCACATCAGTTACTGCCCCACCACGCACACCTACCTCTTTCCATGCACCCTTGCTCTGCTGATTCCTCTACCGCCTCACCCTGCGTTCACCAACACACCCCTCCGCACCCATCTCCCCCCTCTCCTCTTCACCGTCCAGGGGCCAGAGAGGGAGCGCTGAAAGGACAGGGGAGACTGTTTTCCTGTTGTCTTTTCCGCAACCTATAGCAACCCCATGGTCACTCATCAGCCGGCAGAAGTAACGGCAAGGAAAATGCTGCTCAGGCGATGTGATGTACCTGCGAAGCCCACGAAGGGCTGGGGCAGCTTCAGCGCAGGCAGCATCTCAAGTTGCCAAACTCCAACTAGCACTAGCGCAAAAGGACCCCCTCAAACTAGAGGCACAGAAGGCAAGCTACGGAGCAACAGGAAAAGGGGAAAAAGCACTCAGGGACATGGTTTGCAAAATCTGCCCAAAGTTTATAACGACAATTCACTTTGCTTGCTAAGTCAAAAGGTAAACCCGAGCAGAACCAGCGCTGCAGGAGCTCTGGAAGGGGCGGCTCGTTCTCAGGTACGCTGCGGGACAGTGCAGCAGCGCTCACAGGGACAGCCCCAGGCAGCCCAGCCTGGCCAACGCTTCAGGGTCCTCTTTCCTTTATTGTTAAGCAATAAATAAGAATTGTTTTAAAATCACATGCTTTGGACAATGCTTCATTTCTATTCAACAGCAACCAAAAAAATGCCAACAAATGAGCATAAGAGGTAGACAGAGATTCAGGCACAGAAAGACAGTTGGAAAAACAGCACTAGAGCAACAAGACTACTCCTGACACAATCTTTTGGCTACCACAGCCAAAATAGCCCCTCAAAACCTCAAGCGATACCTAATACAAGACATGAATAATAAGTAAATTTTAAGCCTGTGTTTTCTCTGCCTTTTGTTTTCCTTATTTAACTCTGTTTCCAATTTTGCAATCAAAACCATTACCTTCCTAGAACATAATTTCTTGGTTTAAGTTTGTTTCATATTCGAAATGAACTGAGGTAGTAAAAACAGAAATTATTTTTACTTCTCCAGAGAGAGGGAACACAAAGCAGTTGTACAACTGAAGCTTTCCAGTGCCCCCCAGGTAAGGAAGCTGGAAATCCTGCGAACTGGGATTCAGCTCCCACACAGCCGCAGGTCAGATGGGGGCCTCTTGGTGCCCAATGCCAGCAGAGAGGAGAAGCTGCCCCTGCCAGGTAACACCCGCTGCCCTCCGGCAAGAAGCAGGTACCGAGACAGCCCACGCGGTCGTAGGGGGCTGAATGAAATCCTTCCTCAACTCACCGCTGTCAAAACCTGCAAATTTCCAAAGGGGCAGAGAAGGACAAGCCCTCCATGCTGGAGAAGTGGGTCCGAAGACAGCGCTACAGCTCAGGGAGGCTCTCAACACAGAGCTGCAAGATCTGTTTTTTTAAAACAGGGATAACCGATGCATTTTTGCTTATCCTGTTCTCAGTAATGCCATTTTACTTGAAACTTGCCACACAAAAACGTTCAGCCCCAGGCATCTACCTTGGGTCCAAAAAGTCAAGGTTTAGCATCATTATAAACAGCTGAAACCAGGACCTGCATCAGGAAGTGTCTACACATCTATGCAGCGGTGGAACTGCTGATTCAAGTAATTAGATGGAATCAGATTTACAAATAACAAATGAAGGTTTAAAAGAATCAGTCATAAGGGGGTTTATGTCCTTAATATCATTAAAATATGCATCTCCGAATAAGTGACAAAACACAACACAGACAAGGAAAAAAGTAAAATCCTGAACTCCCATTCATTTTCCTTTCTCCATTTTTTCCATAAATATCCCTAATCAAGTATATCAAAGTCATATGAACTTCAATATGGACTTCACCAGTCTCCCTTTCATACCAGTAACAGACCTTTCAAAGCAAGCAGAAACCAGACTTTCAAGTGCATTAAACACACGTGCAGAGGACATGGCTTTCTGCTATTGCCCAACGAGCAGGCTCACGCTTCAGCCGAGCAGCAGCAGCCTGCACCATTAACAACGAAGGGCAGCGGGTTTCAAACACCTCGCGGTACAGTAAAACATACGACACAGCAAAGGTTCACATGCCTCTGAGGAGATAATGTTCCCAGCTTGGGAAGTCAGAGATTGATCTTTCTTCTGTGGCACTTTTAAAATATAGCATAACCTTGATTTCTAGTGAGTCTGAGAACCGTGTAAAGACTGTTTAGTTAATCCCTTCATTATGTAAAAGGAAGTTAAATCAGACTTAAAGTCACGCAAGTTAAACTCTTTCCTGACTACTCCCCACATTAGCCATAGCCCAGCTGAGAACTACAGAAACTGTAATAGCCACACCACTTGTCTCAATTCAAAATTCGAGTCCTCTTATTTCCACCACACAGCTTACGGGCAAACTCACTTTTACATTAAATCAATTGGTTCTTTCCC
>NW_009214687.1:93064-95519 GCF_000690835.1 Fulmarus glacialis
TTTTCTCTCCATTTCTGTTTGATAATGAGCTCTTTGAACCAAGGATATTACATTTTAGCGTACGGTCTCATAAATCATAATTAAGTCTAATCCTATGTTCTTTCACACCCAAGCTGTGCTCTGTGTGCGAGTAAAACTTCTAAAACAAACCAACCCCCTCCGGGGCTCATTACTTGCTGCATTCCCATAAGGGTGCTTTGTGGAAAGCTTTGTCTCATTGTTTATTTAAAGACGGCACTGTTGTTAGAGTATTTGAAATGAGCATCAAAATAAGTTCGTTATAAATGGCAAAGCTGGAGCGGTGCCTAATTGCTAATGTGAGTGGATAATCACAGAGGATATAAGCTTTGATTGAATTGGAAGGTTTGCAAGATACAGGGTTGTATTTATATGTCTACATCTCTGCTTATGTGGCATTTATTGTAAGATCAATGAAGGTATTTAATAATGCATATAATATAGCTTATGCTTAAGAAAGTTATCACGGAAAAGAAATACACCATACAGCTGAAAAGCGTCATATAATGGGCCAAATTAAGTTCCCAGGTACGTTAGCATACATTCAAAGTAGCTGCAGAATTCAGACCAGTGCTTTTGCATTAGGAAGACAACCAAGAGAAGGTATCTCTGAAAATGCTAATCCTGCACAGTATATAAAAAAAAATTAAGAAACACACGATCAAAACTGTCAAATCTCATTGATACTGTCAGTCTGGAGGATAAAGTACCCAGGTAATAAAACATACACATACTTTTGCCTACAGGAAAGCTGAAATTCATCTTCCGTTCCCTCTTCTAGGTATTACGTGATTCTATATGTAGCAGAATTAAATTATGAGTAATTCTAGTTATGCCACTCTCACTTTCTTCAGGCTTTTTATTCTCTCCTGACTAATTATGTTTTGTCAGCTGGCACAGGAAAGAAAAATGTGCTATTAATTAAAGGGCGTATACTCTGTTCCTTTACCATAGCTTACATTTTCAGACAGTAGGAGAGAAGGGTAAAAAAAATAAGTGCACTGATGAAAATAATACATTGGTACGTTGTAAGCATCATCAGTCACTACATCTTTTCTCTTAGCATCATTCCTAAGGCCACTAAGATGACACATTTTAGTCTTCGTTGTATTTGGAATATTTTGATTTATGCTGTTCCATAAGCACTTTCTACTTAATCTTGTCTCTTCACAAAGTATGACTGACTCAATCTGTGTGTGAAGTCCAACTTCAATAAAACAACTAATGCACAAAAGCCCCATGAAGGAGCCTGAATAAAACTGTGATACTCATTTCAAATAAGAAAGTTCCGGCAAGCGTTTCCACAAATTAAGAGAAGTCGTTCAAGAAGAATCAACATTAAACTCAAGAAAACGAGTCCGAATACTCTACAACACACTTTTCGCTGCTAATTAGAAGAAAGTCTCAGCACCCCTCGTCATCCATGGCCATATATTACCTAGCAGGCAGCTCCTGCTGCATGCTCCATTAATTATGTTCCATGAGGTTTCTCGCTGCTATGGCACAAAAGCGCGTTTATGGAGGTGAGACAGGAATGCAGCTACTGATGGTGACTAACAGGCCCATCGTCAAACTTTCCAACAGCTGATGCTGGCCGTTGTCGTTACTTACTTTTTTTCTGCCTCTCCAATTGAGAATACTTTTTTCCCCTCATTGTACCAAGAGATGATTAATACAGCTCTAACTCCCAGCATGCATCGTTGCCAACATTTACAGCCAAAATATTGGGGAAGGTGGTCTCCAGGTTCAGACACTGGTCTAGGACAACTTAAGATACCTGGATTCACTGCTTAGCTCTGCCACGTTCCTCGTGTGGGTCATAAAGCCTCCAACTGTGCAGAAGCTAAAATACACTAAAAGCTCAAAAAATGGGGAAAAAACCCACATTATTAGCACAGTTCAATAACCCAGTACCAAATACATTGTGGAATGGCAGAAAGCCACCCATGGATGTAAATCCCTTTTCCCAAACATTTCCTTTTCTATACTAAATTGCAAGACTATCAGTTTATACATTCAAAAGCGTTCTCCTTTTTAAAAAGGAAGGGCTGGGGAGCTCAGAGAGCCTTGATACTGGAAAAGCCAGATTACACATCATCAGCACCTCAGAGCAGCATCCAAACCCAGAATAAGCCCAAAGCCAAGCAGAAAAAAAGAGCAGGGGATTGCTTGGACTCTCAGTACCTCAAGTATCCAAAGACCTGCAGTAGCCAACGGAGAATGCTGAGCCCAAAAACCCCCTCCTGTACCATTACTCAGGGGTGCCCCTCTCCACTTGGGATCCACAGCCTGGAACATCCTCCTGGAGACAGGCGATTATACCTCTTCTTCCAAAAACTGAGCACAACCGCTCCCTTTTAAAATACGGATAGAGGAGGAAGAATTTGGAGCGGCGCTGCCTGACTCCCCTGCCCCTGCCCCCATCCCACGCTACAGC
>NW_009214687.1:95529-98597 GCF_000690835.1 Fulmarus glacialis
GGTTCAGTTTCCTCTTCTGACTGAGAAGGATCAAATCTGAAAGCAGGGCCCTCATGCTCACATCCAGCAGCTGTTTATAGTAAAGAAACAGCTCAGAGACAAGGAGAGGAGCACAGGTTTCTTCCAGCTCAAAGAAGTGCCCCAACCTTTTGAGTCCCATTTACAGAATCTCGTTGTTCCAGCGATTCTCAAACCCTTTTTGCAGAGGGAGGTATGGAAAGGCACTCCTGCCTTCACCTAGCACCCCTCAGCACGCTCACCTGGACGCAGGGCCAAGAGGCACGGATCCCCCATCTCCTAAACAAGTGGGTTAGGACCTCCTAAACTGCACGAGAGGAAGATTTCCACACTCAAGTTATAGTAGATATTAACCTCACCCTACCCTTGATCTGAATAGCTCAGCTGCATCTTTCTCTCGGCTTTAAGTTTTCTGAGGAAACGGAGCACGTGAAAATTTCTGCACTAGCAAGTGAACAAAAAATATTCCAAAACGCATGAAACGGCCTTTGCTTAGAAATCTCCCTCAAAACTAATCTGTTGAGCTGGTTCAGCTCTTCAAAGAGTAAGGTCCGCTTGACGTGACAGGTCTCCCCCGCTTGGAGAGGTGCTGTGCGCTTTTTTATCCTATTTATAGAATGTCCTCACTCGCACTTTGTTTAAGAAACAATTAGCCTTTGACAGCTTAAAATAAACAGGACTCTCTCCCTGCTGCAGAGACACTAGACCTGAGCTGGATTTCAAGTTCTTGCAACCGCATGAGACTACCCGATGGACTCAATAGTGTAAGCGACAAGTGAGTTTGCCCAGCACCTTTCAAAACAGCACCCTGAGCAATACATGCAAGAGCAATAAAACAAGGACCCACATCAGTCAAATGAAGCAAGCAAGCAATCATTCCCACTCCTACCCCACTTTGTCCTCACCAAGAGGCCACCTCTTTTCAGATGGTTGCGAACAGAGGACCTACAGGAATGCAGGAGATGCAGGAGTTTAGCAATGGTTGCACACCAAACGTGCAACTGGGCAAACTTCTTCCCTGAACGTACAGTTGTTTTTTCTGCCTCTTGTGTTGCTGCAACCGGTCCAAAGGCAGTAATTGCAATAGCTGGCACAGACAACATGACTTGGCATCACAACTTTAAATTTCACTCCAAGCTCTCATACCACCAGCAGAGGGGTCATCATTCCCATTTAGTAGATACTGGAGTTTTCCACTGGTGACTTCACACTTCCTTCAAGGCCTTCAGGTCCTCAACTCCAGCCTCCTGGCTCTGCGGCTACCTCTACCATGCCAGGGAGCAGGGCACAAAAAAAGCTGTATTGAATAGCTAACAGAGCTACATCAGCATTCTTGAACTCCTGGCCTGACACTGAAGGAGGGACGCACGCAGGAGTCCTGTCTCATCCCAGGTAGTTTTCTTGAGCTGGGTTAGCTGGCTAAAAGAGAGCCTGCATAGTCTCTTAGTTACGGTGTTGGCTTGAGTTCAATTATTTCTTCTGGCAAAGAGCTCCCATGTGCCTTAGGCAAGCTTTGATCTTGGCTTCCCATCCATAAAACTGGGGGTAAATATCCTCCCCTAACTCCAAGGGATGAGGGGAGGATCAGCAGTCTGAAGACTGCGACTTGGGAATGCCAACACGTATTCAAGTGAGACACAGTTGTACAAGCACCAGTCACAGCAGAAACATCTATGACTGCAGACAAGCAGGTGTTCTCAGAAATGAGGAACATTTCTCAACATAATGAAAAGTAAAAGTACAGCAAATTTAGCTTCCTCCAGATAACAGAACACAGCAATGAGACAGAACAACAAAACCAAACAACTCAACAACAAATCATGCCAACAAAAAAGAAATGCTAGTGTTACAAGAATAAGAAACAATATCCAGTGATTAACAGTTGCAGAAAGCAAAATTACAAGAGTCAGCGAAACAAAAGGAGATGTGAGACAAAACAGAGAATCACAGATAGAGAAGGTGCAAAATTAACAAATAGAGGAACAAACCATGGAAAAACACTCGTCAACAGATGAAATAAGTGAACAGCAAGGATAGGAAGTAATAATAAGATAAAAAATATAAAGGACCTTGAACACCAGCTCTTTTTCAGTAACAGTACCACACCAAGTAACTTAGACATTCATTGTTTGCATTTTAATACTGCCCTTACTTCACCCTGCAGCCCCCCACCGAAGAGGGCTCAGGACACAGGGAGCCTAATACAACACACAGGAGTGATACCCAGGCACACGTTAATTAGCAGCGGACCAGCCTTAGCAAGTTTAACTGTTGTTCTGAAGGTACCGCTAACGTTTAAGCAGCAAACATCACTGATATTTAACTAGAGTTTGAGCTGCCTTGTCGACTGGATCGCTACAATTCATGCAGTGCAGGAGGTGTTGCCATTGACAAAGGCTTAAGGACACGCTCACTTTGGACATGCCACAAAGTCACTGAAACTACTGCAGCTCTCCTGCGAACATCAGAGGGAACCACTGCACCCTCGGGACATGTCACTGCAACCAAACTATGTGATGGTTTACAGAAAGATATCAATGTATTCCTGTCGTCATTCACTGTGGTTTTCTGTCCCAGATTCCAAAAAGGTGATTTAAAGTGGTCACGGTTAATAAAAACCTCAAGCAAGCAGGAGTAGTTCAGTGAAGTAGCCGCAGCTAAACTACATCTTTTCACCCCGCAAAGAGAAAGAAGAGCTCATGGAAAAAGCATCCCCATGAAATTATATATCTGATTATAAATACCTGATCGTTAACAACCGCAGACAAGACTTCAGGCAAACACAAACGAGAAGCAAAGGGATGCACGTTTAACGAGCTGATTACGATGATGAGTAAGAAAGCAAAGTTTTTGTCCTTCACGTCTTTCTCAAAAATTCTCAGATGTGGAATAAAATAAAGCCCCCCCCCCTCCCCCCCCCAGAAAAAAAAGAAAAATTTAGCTATGATTAATGACTACGTTAACGCATTTGGGTACGGCACAGGGTTACTGCTCCAGAGCGGGTTCTGGCAAACGCCGGGTATTCCGGTTTGGGCTGGCCCGGCGGTGCA
>NW_009214688.1:0-295 GCF_000690835.1 Fulmarus glacialis
TTTTCGGAGACGACTTCGTTTCAGAATGATTGGTTGATTTTTCACTGGGAGGTTGGCGTTTTCTTTAACTTGGCATCCTGTTTATCTGTAAGTATCTGTAAGGTAGCTAACAGTCTTCATGCATACTTGCTAATCTAGATAACTTCGTTTACTTCAGATGCAGACTAGGAGTCTTTCGGATGTTGCATGTTGTGATGTTTTGCCAAGTCTGGTTCCAGATAGCCCTATTGTAGTCCCTCAAGCGGGGTTCGTTACCCGGTGTGCAATAAGCCAAACTCACTCCAAGAGCCGAGGA
>NW_009214688.1:475-3203 GCF_000690835.1 Fulmarus glacialis
GTTACCCGGTGTGCAATAAGCCAAACTCACTCCCAGAGCCGAGGTACTTGTTTATTTCATGTCTGCGCAGAGATGGGTACTAGGTGGTAACTCCACTAAGCTAGCACAGCTCAGTTAACACACGGTAAGCATTTTATACATTCCGAGCAACAGTTATCAGTACTTTTTACGTCTACACTTAGTCATCCTTGCTTCTATTGGTTCTTGCAGTGCCTCGTCTTCACTTAAAGTCACAGTGTCCTTTCTTTTTACTGCGCATATTCAGTGGGGAAGGGGCTTCGTTGGGTAGGGGGCTTTCCTGCCTGGGAGTGGGGTTTTTACTATGCTAATTAGAATAGGTCAGAAGAGGTTAGACTACTCTAGAGGAATTTGCTGGGCTTTTAGCTCTTATCTAGTTTCAAGGATGTACCTCCTCACTTATCTCACCAGAGTGTGCCGCCCGACCCCTGGACCCATCACCCCCAGTGCCTTCAACCCTCAAGACAAACAATGCCAATACAACCAAAAAGCCAACCCAAACATATGGATCTGATTAGACTACACTATTATGTCCTTTGTCTTGTATACATTCATAGTTTAGAGTTCCCAGATTTCTCAGGGTTCCTAGATGTTCCTATTACACAACAATGGAAAACCCCTCTCTACATATGCGTATATACGCACTCGGGTGTATGTATTTAAAATGCATTTTAAACGATCTATTATTGACATCTATTTGCAGCAATGTAATTGGTATGTGTTTATATTTGATTCTTTTGGGGTTTTCTTTTCAAAAGTTTTGAACCTTGTCAGAGGAGGATGTTCAACACCATGGCAAATTAGATCTGATTCAACGTAAACCTCCTGAACCGGAAGGAATGAGGAGGTGAAGAGCCTCAAGACCACCATATTTTACTGTTCCTGTTGCATTGATCCCATTTGAAAAGAGCTGTTAGGGAATGCATTAATAGAAGTTTGTTGCTTTGAGTGCAGAGATTTTACTGTCAATTCACATGATTTTCATAACTGACTGTTTTCATTCAAAAATGTAAAATAAAAAAATTTATCAGTCTCACTAGAGCGTCACTCAGCAGCACATCTAGTGTGCACACAAAAGCACTGCCAGGAAACAGGTCTTGTAGGAGCTATGTGGGTACATTTATACAGTCCTCACATTAAGTAAGAATGGAGGCAGGTGTACTAGAGGGATCATTCTCTGCCTGCATGATAAAGGTGTGATGTTGATACACAGATCAGTATGTATTTCAGGTGCAAGGTGCCAGACTCTTTGAAATGCAATGGAAGATAATACACAATGCCTTTCATCAATGTAGAAAGGAAGAGCAAACAAAGCACATAGTTTTTATGTTGCTCTTGCCAGAGGCACAAAGTGTTGATAGCTTCTTGAGACAAATGTGTTGGTGCCTTGAAGCTGGCCAAGTGTTTGCCAGCAGAAAAAGCCTCTAGTTGTCCCTTCTGAAGACCAGCTTTGGAGTTTCCTGGCAGTGATCCAACGGTGCTGAGATCCCTGAGAGGAGTGTTACTCCTTGAATTCTGGTGCAGGACACACATCATTGTTAAAGAGACGCAAAAAAGAATGACTAGTGATTTTTGTCATGCTTGCTTTTATTTTTAGTATTTGAGAGTCCATTACAATGCACTTCATTCAATGCAGCTGTTGTTACAAGCTTCCAGTTTCTCCATTTGTTTCTGTAGGGTTTTCTCAGAAGTGTGTGTGGTGAAATAATTTTTGGAATTAAAGTGGCTTTCTTTAGCTACAGTACTTTTAATGCTCCAGATTGTTTAGGACACAGAGATCAAAAAGAGTCTTTAGAGCTAGCAACACTATTCACTGGAATAGGATGAAGACTAGGTGCCAGATGGAAGTAGCGCTTGGTGTAGCTTTTAATTAAATATTCCTTCATTAAGTTAACTTGACCAGTTTCTGTTGCTGTCATTCTGATTCTGTATCAGCAGAAGTCATTGTAGCTTATTTGAGTCATAAATCCATATCCTTGTTGCCCAGTAAATATGGTGATTCCTTCCCAAGTTACAGGTGACAGGCTTTGTATCAAAATAACATTGCAGGTCTCAGGACTTGGTCATGCTTTGCCTGGACTGGTTGTGGCTTGCCCAGAGCTTTCTATTAGTTTTTTCTAATATGTAACAGCATTTTTCTAATGACCAGCTGGCTGTTGCCCAATTTGTTTTATTTTTGCTTAGCTTTCTATAATTGTGCAGTATAACCATAGTTTTTAAACAGATGGTAGTAACAAGTGTTTATTCTGAGTGGAATGAACTATTTATGACTCTAGCACAAAGATGTAGTGTTTAGGGGAGTATGTGCATGGGATAACAGAGACCTTGAATGCGAGCACAGGATGGTGCTAAAACTACTCACCAGTGGCCAGTTACTGCTAGTTAAGGGAATGAAAACTTGGGAGCTGGGCAAAACTGGTCTTAGGGGTGACAGGAAAAGGAAAGAGTATCCATCAAGTGTAAAATGGGACATTGAATTGTAACATAGAGATAAATACCCAGGAAAGAAGAGCAAGTTGCATGTTAGAAAATGTATAAAATAGTGCCAAGCAGACTTGTATTTGCGTGGCAAGGTTTTGGTAGCGGGGGGGCTACAGGGGTGACTTCTGTGAAAAGATGCCAACAGCTTCCTCCATGTCCAATAGAGCCAGTGCCAGCTGGCTCCAAGACAGACTCGCCACTGGCCGAGGCCCAGCCCAACAGCAAAAGG
>NW_009214688.1:3644-4119 GCF_000690835.1 Fulmarus glacialis
TGGAAAGAACACATGCTGGAGCAGTTCGTGAAGAATTGCAGCCCATGGGAAGGACTCACGTTGGAGAACTTTGCGGAGGACTGTCTCCCATGGGAGGGACCCCATGCTGGAGCAGGGGAAGAGTGTGAGGAGTCCTCCCCCTGGGGAGGAAGGAGCAGCAGAGACAACGTGTGATGAGCTGACCACAACCGCCATTCCCCGTCCCCCTGCACCGCTGGAGGGGAGGAGGTAGAGAAAATCAGGAGTGAAGTTGAGCCCAGGAAGAAGGGAGGGGTGGGCGGAAGGCGTTTTAAGATTTGTTTTTTATTTCTCATTATCCTACTCCGATTTGATTGGCAATAAATCAAATTAATTTCCCCAAGTCGAGTCTGTTTTGCCCGTGACTATAAATTGTTGAATGATCTACCTGTCCTTATCTCGACCCACGAGCCTTTTGTACATTTTCTCTCCCCTGTTCAGCTGGGGAGGGGGAGGG
>NW_009214688.1:4166-5560 GCF_000690835.1 Fulmarus glacialis
AGACTGTAGGATGAGGAGGAAGAAACTGTCAACATATTCACCATCAGACTTCTTGTCCACCATCAACATCATATCCTTCCAATGAAAGAAGGGCCTGGAAGGCTGACAATTTGCCATAACACCTTCGCAGGCTGAAGCCAGCAACCTTAGGAGCCGAATGGGCAGTGAAAGGGAGAGCATAACACCAAAGGAAAGGGCTAAATGCTAGGAAGCTTTTGTGTAACAATTTTAATTTTAGTGACAATTTTAATGACATTCTTAGTGAGACTTCTTCCAAACTAAATAGAAAATTTGGGCTATGCACAGGAATATAATTGTAATTTGGCTACACTAATAATAACCATTTGCTGTATTTTGATTAGATTAAGCTGCCCAGAGGAAAAGGCCCTGGGGGTGCTGGTTGACAGCCGGCTGAACATGAGCCAGCAGTGTGCCCAGGTGGCCAAGAAGGCCAATGGCATCCTGGCCTGTATCAGAAATAGTGTGGCCAGCAGGAGGAGGGAGGTGATCGTGCCCCTGTACTCGGCCCTGGTGAGGCCGCACCTCGAATCCTGTGTTCAGTTTTGGGCCCCTCACTACAAGAAGGACATTGAGGTGCTGGAGCGTGTCCAGAGAAGGGCAACGAAGCTGGTGAAGGGCCTGGAGCACAAGTCTTATGAGGAGCGGCTGAGGGAACTGGGGCTGTTTAGCCTGGAGAAGAGGAGGCTGAGGGGAGACCTCATCGCACTCTACAACTACCTGCAAGGAGGTTGTAGCGAGGTGGGGGTTGGTCTCTTCTGCCAAGTAACAAGCGATAGGATGAGAGGAAATGGCCTCAAGTTGCGCCAAGGGAGGTTTAGATTGGACATCAGGAAAAACTTCTTTCCTGAAAGAGTGGTCAGGCCTTGGAACAGGCTGCCCACGGAAGTGGTGGAGTCACCATCCCTGGGAGTATTTAAAAGACGTGTAGATGAGGCGCTTAGGGACATGGTTTAGTGGGCATGGTGGTGTTCGGTTAATGGTTGGACTTGATGATCTTAGAGGTCTTTTCCAACCTTAATGATTCTATGATTCTATGATTCTAAGGGTTAATCATACTAACAATAAATTCTTGACCTTGCATACAAGATACATTTTCTTTTGCCCATTCTAGCTTATCTGACCTGCAATAGTTCTAGTCAGAAGAACTAAACATCTGATTGAGGTAAAATGGGAAGAAGATGGAGAGTTTGACTTTGCTATGACTGTTAGGCACCTGAGAAATTTCGGAATAATGGTGTATTTTCTAATAATGGTTCACTTTGAAATGCAATCTGTCATTCAAACAAAAAAGACCTGGGGAATCAGGTTTAGATTCACCTGGGCTGCTGAGCCAGCAGGTCTGCAGAAGCAGTTGTTTCCGGGGGCAGGGGGGA
>NW_009214689.1:0-22638 GCF_000690835.1 Fulmarus glacialis
GATTCTATGATTCTATGATTTTATGATTAAGCTGTTCAATGCTTTGTCCAGTCAGGTTTTACAAATATCCAAGGATGGAGATAGACAAGTTCTCTCCAGTGCTTAACCACTCTCACTGTGACGTTTTTTCCTCATATATAGATGGAATTTTTTTGTTGCAACATGTAACTGTAGCATCTGCCCTTTCACAGTGTACGTTGGAAATGAGTCTTCTCTATGAACCACCCTTAGATACTGAAAGACTGCAATTAGATCATTCCTTGACTTTCACTTCTACATCCAGTTCACTCAGCCTGTCCTCAGATGTCTTAGCTGTCTTAGCGGCTCTCCACTGGACTCATTCCAGTGTTTTGCACTAGAGGCTCCAAACCGGACACAATACTTCAGATGAAGCCTTCTAAGTGCCAGGTAGAAGGGAATAATTTTTTTACTTTATTTGATTCCATTTTCTTGCTAATGCAGCCCAATATGTGGTTAACCTTCATCAGCATAAGGTCAAACTGTTGACTCATTTTCAATTTGTTGTCCACCATGACCCTCAGGACTTTTTCTGCAGCGGTACATTCTACCCAGTCATTTGCACCCCTGTATTACTATAAGGGATTTATTTTATCCCAGGAGCTGGACTCTTTTGTATTTGCTCTTGTTGAACCTTGTAAGGTTCCTGCCAGCCCATTCCTCCACCTTGCCAAGGGCCATGTGCATAGCAGCCCTTCCCTCCAGAGAATCAATGGCTCCCCCCAGTGTGGTGTATCTGCAGACAAGCTGAATTCCCTCCCATGATCCAGATCATTACTGAAGGTGTTAAACATTAATGGCCTGATACCATCCCCTGAGGAACACCACTCATAATCAGCTGTCAATCAGACACTGAATCACTGATCACTGTTTTCTGAGTCCAATAATGTAGGAAGTTTTTTAGGCACCTACCAGATCCCTGGTACTACAGCAGACTACATCAAAACCCTTGTCAAAGGGGTAATTATCTAAAGGGGTATAGGACTTTTTATGACATGCAGGGAGAGGAGTATTTTGAGATTGTATAAAACTTATTATGGCATGTTTTAAGGAGACTCTGGTGATTTGCAAGACTCATTATGTGAAGTTTCCCAAAGGTGGGCAAAGGGAGGGATCAAGTGGGTGGAGGAGGAACAAGCAAGGGAAAAGGGGATAAAGGGGCCAGTCAAGTATGAATAGGCTGCTGGTCAATATGCTTTTCTGCCTAAATCCTGCACTTCATTACTGCAGTCTGTCCTATGTTCTCATTAAATCCTGTTTCTAACTGTATTTTTTCTGCTTGTACTCCCTATTCTGAGTGAGTACATATGAATGCTAGCAAAATTCTAACTGGACAGGCAGGAAAATAAGATATGTGGCCTGACTACCAGCGATTGAAGTTGCAGCATGAACGTCAAGGGCTTGTAGATCCAAGTGCCAGCAACTAGGGCAGACTAGGGATCTAGGAGTTACCCACTGGATAAACTGGGCATTTCAGATCGGCTGCTGGAGAGATCCAAATTGTGTAAGTTTATGTGAAACTGTCTGACGCCTGAGTACCAGCACTTAGAGTGGGACTACAAACTTCAGGGGCTCATAGGTCCCAGAGCTGGCAGCCAGAGGAGACCAGGAGACATGGGAGTCAGTATACCTTCAGTGTTTAAGATCTTCTACTGAAGTAATACATAGCGAATGTGTATATATTCCACTACTGACTTCAGTGCTAATCAGTCAGAGTGGAGCAGGCGGATCAGGCCTTCCATGGTGTTCGTGTTTGTGGGAGGGCTGTGCGCACTTATGCGTGTGTGCTGACCGAAGGTACTGTTTTCAGTCTGTGTTATTCTGTATGGCTGCTGTGTGCATAATGTGTTCATGTGTGTCTATGCATATGTACACACTTTTGGAGGATATGTGCTCAGCCTTGCTACTAGCTGGACCTGGCGACTGAACTGCAGGTGAACTGACTTAGAACTGGTGACAGAACTGAGGCTACACAGATCTGTCAGGCTACACAATTCAGCAACCTTCAACAGGACCGGGATTAGGCTGACCAGTCTGTAGTCCCCTAGATCTTCCTCCTTGCCTTTCTTGAATAATGACATGAAACTTGCCTTTTTCCAATTATTTGGGACCCCTCCGAATTTCCACGACCCTTCAAAGGTATTAGAGTGGCTTCACAATGACATCAGCCAGGTCTACCAACCCACTAAGGTGCATGCTGTTTGATCCCATGGACTTGTATACATGCAACATTCTTATGTTCCAGCCCTATATAATCCATCCCTAAAATTTCTTTCGATAATTATGCTGACCAACAGGAAACAACAATTAGTATCTTCAGAGCATTAATACAGTGATAAGTTTCCCCATTCAACAATTCATTTCCACAGTTCTGATTTATGAACAGAAAGCCACTCATCCTCTTTTAACCATCTTGACTGTATAAGGACAGAATGCAAAAGATGAATGAAGGAAAAATATGCAATCTGATTCTGAATATGTGCAAAAATCAGATGTTTCAAGTAAAAATAAGCAGATTTTGGATAATGTTTTCAGATTTTCAGATTCAGAAGGTCATATTTCTAAGAATAAAGATGTGCCAAAAAGATACTAAACCTATAATGAGTGTTTACAGAAGAATCTGATTACTTAACAGATGATTCATGAAATGCTTTTTAAAAAGGCTATCCTTCTCTTTATCTATATGCTTTGTGTGGTATTCTCTTCTATTTAACTTCATGAAATATTAGTTAAATAGTTGGTTAATAAAGACGATCTGATAAAATAAAACAAATGTTAACATATTCTTTTTTTCTTTATGAAGAGAAAGCTTTTCAATGTTCAGCAGTTTCTGAATAAAAATGCTAAATAATTCATGAAGTATTTAAACTAATGTTTGCAAATATGTTAGTAATAAGCTCTGACGTAATGTACTCTCAGATATCCAACTAAGCCAATCTAGAATTCTTTGCAGTGATCTCAGTTTGCCATTGGATTACAAGAGCTTTTGGACAGTGACTCCTTGAATACGTTACTTACTAATACTAATTTATCTTTGACTATTAAAATAGAAAAGCTGAAGAGAAGAATGTGTCTCTTATCAGTTTTGAATGACATAAGCACCTCTCTTTACATATGAGGTTAAGCTGTTGAATTCTAAAGGATTTGTAGGTGAACTTTCTTTAAGCAGTAGATAAAGAAAATTAAAGTAATCTATGTGTAAACGAGAAAAATATTCTGAGAACGTATGGAGATAAAATTGATCCAATATACAGCCTGTATTGAAATTAGATCATGGGAAGTCCTTATGTTTTACTTTTTTTCCCTATAGCTGTCCTCCGATCAGGAAACAGTTCTTTGTTTCTTGCAGTTTCTTTCTCTTATAATGAACAGCCACATCTTCCAGCTTTTCAGAAAAACTGTATCTACACTTCTAAGGCTTCTACATGAGCAAGAAAGCAGACATTCAAAATCGTAACATTTCCATTTGCCTAGGAATTGAAAAGGTGTCTTGGGAAATACAATTGAAAACACCATTTCACAGTTTTGATGTGAATTTGTGTGCTACATTGCATGAATTCTCACATGGTTTAGGGATTCACAGTTAGACTGTGCTCTGCTTATTTGCAAGCAGAATATTTAAAACAGATTGAGGGGCATGCATGTGTAGGTAACAGTGTAAATATTTGTAATAGCAGAAGCCCAAGTATATACCGACACTTTATGTCACAACAGCAAAGATCAGGGCAGGCTGATGTAGACATTTGAAATATTCTTTCATTGTGCCAATTGCCGATGCTGTCTGATTTATTGCAAAGAGAAAAAAAAAGAAATGGCACAATATCCCAAATTCACAAACCTTGGACATATCATGTCTCAGCAGTCATAGTAATAAATTTGTAGAAAATGACACAAATGCTGTCTTACAAGGAATCTAGTGACATTTATTATGCCTTGAATGAGAATTAAATGCCACTTGCTGTAATCTAATATACCTCAGAAAAAAATAGCTGTTAAGAAGCATCTCCATGAGCCAGAGATAAAAGTTATCATTAGATGCACACTGTATCAACCTTCTGTTAAAAGAATGGGCTTTCCCAGAAGCAGAGATTACTTTCCCTTCACCCCTTTCAAAAATCCTTATCATGGTTCAGCATATATCAAAATAATGAGGGAATCTCTTCCATAGAGTGGAGAATGTATTCAGGAAATAGCAAAATTTCACAGATTTCAGTCTGACAAAGTCTATTTAAAGTCTGTGTTTGGCTAGTTTTCACAAAAAAACAACAAAACATTTATATCTCAAAAACAGCTTCCAAGTGATAAAGACCTTTATTTTTATGTTCACATGATTTTGAAACAGAAGATGCAGAAAGTGAGTTCATTATTCAGTACAAAAAAAAAAAAAAAAAAGAGTATTGTCTGTACTGGATCAGTCTTGCACTGAACACATTGCTATAGAATTTAATTTACTTTAGATCAATAGCTTCATTTGAACTTTCTCAAAGGCTGCAGCTCTGTGTTTTATTGTGGACCTGTTTCTAAATTAATTATGTGGGACATTTGGCCACAATCCTAAAATAAGATCTCTTAGAGTCAACACCAGGATCTGGATGTAATATCATTGATGTTAACAATTCTACAAGCAAGCTAATATGATTCTGATTTATTTTTATCTTATAGGAAACTTACTAAAAAGGATATGGTAAATGTGTAAGAAAAGCCTGCTGTGACAATTCTAGTTTATTTGGTTAGCATCTATGAATAAATAAACAGCTGAGCTGGTGCCACCTTTTATATCTATTCTTTTTCGCAGCTGGATGTTAATAGATTATCTCTTTGCTCTGAGCTTTTCCTTTTTATGTGCTCTAGACCTGAATTAACAGGTCATTATTTCAGGGTTTTTTTTTCAGGCTGATGGTACAATACAATAATTGCAAAGGCCAGCATGCACATTTTAAGGCTTTTATTTTGGGTGTTTTCAGAGAGAAACAGACTTGACTGTGATGTGTCATTAGTGTAATATTACTATAAATAAAGGTGCAGAGCCATTACTAACAAATGAACCAATATGGGTGATGCAGACTTTAAAAAGAGATGGAATATTCCTTTACTGAAAAGTAACCATTGTTCATTGTTCCATTGGAATGCACTTTAATCTGAGTTTAACAACTGAAGCTTTAGTAGACACCAATCAATAAGACTTCTACTTACCTTTCACATTTATCAATGATACATTCATTTCTTCTAAACGGTTGTAATTTGTCAGGAATTCTTGTACAAAACATAAATCAGAACAAAATAGGCAAGACTGAGAGAGCATGAGAATATTGAGCCTTAAGGGCACCACATACATTAATTAATTTTAATTATGTTTCTAAATCTAATTATTTGTGTTAAGTTGGCCTGTTCATCAATAAACCAAAATTAGTAATTATCACTAAAGACAATTATTTCATGATTATAAATGTTGAATCAGGGAATCTCCTTTAAAATTAAGAGTGAGCAAATTGTGCAGGATGAAACCGGAATCAATATAATCTTTGACCTCAAACTGGAAGTGCAAGCTGGGCTAAACAGGACCATTCATATCAGATATCCTCCTGCAAGCCTCAGCGGGACCTAGAATTCAGCAAGGATTTTATTATAATTTCTGCTCTGCTCAATAAACCAGCAGGATGTTTATGGAGAAACTAGAAACATCTCAGCTTTTTTTTTTTCTTTTCTTTTTGTGGGAACAGGGGCAATACTGGCTGGGAGAGAGATATGAAGAATAGCTTTAGGACAATAACATTTCAACCATTGTTACTATTTCTTCAGCAGAACTGGAAGAACTATGTACCTTTGATGCAACAGGAGGAAGCTGTAAGTCTTCTTTAGGAACAATAACAAGTTGAGGAATTGAGGAGATGGGGAGATGGCAGTATGCCAGTTAGCTAAAGTGAGAATATTTTATTCAGTATCCATAAGTTTTCCAATAATCCTTTACTCCTGGTTTGCACATGTACCAACTCCACATTGAAAGAGCTACATTTACTGAAGGAAGTGTTAAAACTTGATCTTTATATTGATTTAATAATTCTTACAGGGAATATTATCCCTGGTTGGTTGGGGGGGTACTGTTTGTTTGGTTTTTTGGTTGTTGTTCTGTTGTTGTTTTTTTTTTTTTTAAGATCGCTTCTATCCAGTGTTGATTAAAACAGACCTATTACAAACAAGGTGAAAGAGCATGGATACTCTTGGATTTTTTGGACTCACTTACAGCTAGCTGAGCCTAAGGGTGAGTCCTTCCACTCAAAACACTGTGGCTTAGGTTTTAATTAATCACAGGGTTGCATTGCTTTTCCTGTGCCCCTTATAAACGTGAATTTCAAATACTGGAGAGTTGTTTGTGAATCTATGTGTGGCACACTTCTTTGAAAACCAGTGCTATGCATTAACCCACCCACTTACAGTCACCTTGCATGTTAGCACAGTGGAAGTTAAGAATTAGCATGAAAAATAGTTCTTTTTCTGTCTCTGAAGCAAGAGTTTACTTTGTATTTTATTTTATGCTCTTTTATTTTTCAAAGGTTAGGGTGGGATTTTTGCTTCCTTGGGTTTTTGTTGTTTATAATCATCCTTCCCGATATAAGATCACGGAAAAGTGTTCTATAGTTTATTTGTACACATGAAGAAATCATTCTATCACATACGATGAAGAGAGGATGTAAACCTCTGAGCCTGATTTATCTTAAAGTTTGCATTACAGTGTCTACTTCTGTTAAAACTATGAAAGGCAGAGAAAAGAAAAATAAGCAAATATCCTCATTTCTTAGTAATAGTTTGAGTTTGGCTGATGTGAACTACTGAGTAAATCTGTTCATAATAGAGCATGAAATCACTCTTCACTGAAGATGAACATTATAGGATACTCGCTGAGACACTTTTGGAAAGGAATCTTGACTCTCATTAATTCTCTTTGGGTACTAAGTATCTTTCTTTGAAACTGTGATTGCTTTTATGCATTTGAAACTGTATCCAGATGTACTTTCATGTGAAATAAAGAATTTATATGTTTTTATATAAAATCATTTGTTGCTTTCACAATAATGATCTATTAACTTTAACAAGTACAAAAAGTAATGACAAGTACAAAAAGTACAAAAGTAATGTGTACAAAAGTGACAAAAATAATGTTTTCAGGAAGAAAAAGTAACATGGTAGTAATACACTTCTAAAAGAGAAACTATATTTTGCTAATTATAGTAAACTTAAACATGCCACAATTTTCTTTTTCTCTGTTTAACTGAATGGTGCATTGTAAGTGTACCAAATGTTTACCAAATTCCGTTGTCATATTACACCCAAAGAATTTGGACATTATTAAAATGTTTATTTAGCCACATCCTCCATATCCTCTATCAATTTATTTCCAAGGTAGTATGTACTTTCATCAGCCACACTGTCTTTTTAAATTACTGATCATCTGTTAGTTTCATTTTGCAAACAATATTATAGTAATGATAGCTCTGTTCTGGAAGAGTATAAATTTTCTGAAGAATTGCCCTACTAGAATTAACATAATCTTTCCCTCCAATTTTATTAATATCCGAAAAGAACAATTGAAAGGAGTCATTTTGGTCACTGCTAGGATGAGAAATCATATGCCTAAAGGTGAGACTAAGTCTGTGTCTAGACATACTTAAAATGACTTTGATCTGTTGAGCAACATCTTGCATTTACCTGCATGCAGTTTTATTGAAGAAAACAGGGCAGCAGGAAAAAAAAAAAAAGCCACTAGCACTTTTTGGCCTGAATGGCATACTGCTCAGTTTTAATTTCCTAGTTTTTCCAGAGTTTTTGCTCTGGTGGATTTTTGGTTTATATGCAACAGGAAAAGACTGAAACAAGATTTCCAGCATTGCCAGAGAACAGAAGATGAGAAATATCACATTTCCTTTCCACCTCCTGCTCATCTTTGGAAGAAAACATCCACCAAGGATCAAGTCAAGTAAGACACCTCACATAAACACTCCTGACTATGTACTTAGTTTAGCCTGCTTTCCTTAATTTACAGTTTTGGTTTATCAAAAGGACTTCTTTGACTACTCTCACTAACACTACCTGCTAAGATGTATGTTGAACTATGTTAAGGTTGTTATGGATCCTCTTAATTTCTAGGTAGGCAAAAAATAAGGCCAAATTATTTCTTTTTAAGCTGCTGAGAATGCACTGGGCCTTCTCAAAATGTCATTGTCCTGCTGCCTGCATATCCTAGAGACTATTTAACACTGCAGGGAGGAGAAAGTAATAGAATATTGCATTAATTGTTCTCGCTGTTACTCGACCATGATGAGGCCTGATACACCTGAAAAGAGATGGCTCGTCCCAACTGGATAGTATTGTAGCTTAACCAGTAAGTGCTAAGGCAAGGAGCCAAAAAAGACACGAGCTTTCTCAAATCAGAAACATCTGAAATAGAAATAAAAGAGGAGAAAAGAAGCAGGCTGGCAGCCAGAAGCTTACGCAGAACTGCTAACAAATCTGGTACAATCAAATTAGATCTGTGCCAACGTTACTTTTATTTAATCTCAACAATCTCTCCATGCTAAAACAATCATTAAGCTGAAATATCATAAAACCTCACTTCCTACTCTATTAAGGTTTTGTCAGTCTTGCTTGAAGGAAAGTATGCATTTATTTACCTGTCAAACTGCAAGAGCTGGTTTGAAATAAAAGAAACTGCTGAATGAGATGAAGTGATTGATGAAGGAAAAAGGAGGTCAGTTTCTTTATAAGTATTATCAACAGAGAGAAGAAAGTACAAAGAAAATGAAGCTTGTGCCACATTGCAAATAAAACTTGCAAGTGAACATTTTAATATAAAGCTAGCAAAAAAGGATATATTAAGGTGTATTTAACTATGGTTTTTGCGTTACTATTTTTAAGGCACAGCAGCACTATAGAATCGTGTTAGAGGTACTGGCCTACAACATTTGACCACACTTACAGTACAAGTGTAAAATCAATTTTCTGCACTCCCATTTATCTCAGTACTGATGTTAGCTGGCTCTCTAACAGAATGACTCTACTGGAGAGGTTATTTTACTTCAGAGTGGCATTTCAGAAGCCTTAAATGGTCTGAAGAGATGGCATGTGACCTTTAGGAATATTTTAGCTCTGCTTTCCTCTGAAGAAGGATTATTTAACCCTGTGTGGTTATATCATCGTAAGTCCCTCACTGTTCTCTTTGTGCATATCGAAATATATATGGCATTGGCTTGTTTCAGCATAAATGAGTGTAGACCATACCAAGTTTTTTAATGGAAGCTGGGGATAAAGAAGTAGATTGAAGATACTTATCTGCTGCTTTTTTTGTTAACATTTTGAGAACATTAACTTGTTTCATTTATAATTTTGCAAGTCACATCTCTGGATTTTCAAGTTTTATGATATTTTTATCACTGTTTCAAAGATAGTGTTCGTGTTTGTTCAAATGAAATTGTAACAGAGGTCTTGAATCGCAGTCGTTACTGATCAGTAACACTGTAGTTTAGAACAAAAAGGTAGAAAATAGAAATTCTTCAATACACATCAGTCAAAACAATCACCAGTCCTTTAGAATACCTACCCAGACAAACGAATGGCTCAAAAAAAAAATCCAGATCATGAAAAATGTCTTAAAGCACCTGATGACAATAGAGATCAATATCTAATTAACCCTGAGCAATGCACTATTAAAAAATTGGCTACCTAGCAAAATATAATAGGCAGCAAAACAAAAGGAAATATAAGCAAGTACTTGATGCATATGAATAACTGAAAGAAATATAAAAGGAACAAAATATGTCATCATACACAAAGTTTATTAATAATAACTGGCTTAACAATCCATCAGAGATTCGAGAAAAAGAAGAGTTAAAGATTCAAAAGCAATGCAGAAGTGTTATGCATTTCCCCCCCGCCCCCTTTCCTAGGCTGCTTGTTGATCTCAGAAATTTCCGTGAGACCTCGGCCTTGGTGCACTGAGTCTGGTCGTTGAGCGCTCCTTGACCATATCAGAAACTCTGCATAGCTGAGGCTGGGAACGTACTCCTACTGTCTGGCCCAGGTGTCAAGTAGAACAACCCTGAATCCCTGAGAATTTTTTAGTGATTATCACCTGAGACTGCGGCCAGGACGGAAATTTACAGATGACTAAAGCCAATCATCTTGCAAACCTATAAACGGTGGTCCTAAGTGAGACCCTTTGAGTTCTCCAGCTGCACCTTGTATCTCCCTCTGAGTGGGATGCCTCTCAGACTTTGCAACATCTTGAGCCGGCAATATTTGGAGGCCTGTTGTCCAATGGGACCTGGGCTGAAACTCTTCACTTCTAGAGGCTCAACCCTCGCCCGTTGAGAAATGCCGAGACATTTTACATGAATATTTCTTCACCAAACTTGAGGGGAATTTTTAACAGGTACCTTTTGTACAATTATATATATATATTTCTGTCTCTTTGTGTGTGAATGAATAGTAAGCATAATCTGTAATTAAGTCGTGATTGTAGTAGACTCTACCAACACCTACTTCGTAAATATTAAATTAATGATTAAGCACTGCTGAAGTTTGTTAATGATTAACTGATGATTAAGTGCTGCTAAAACTGTGAATGAACCCTAGACTGCTGCTGAACACATATAGTCCCTAAGATATAAACACAGAGACATTAGATATAACATGATTCTTTTTTATATGTTTCATCCGTGTAGTAAGTAATAGAGTGGACCTTGCCATCGAACTCTGTTAAGTCGCACTTTTATAGGTCTCTATTAAAATCACTTTCTGCTAATACCTTTGATGGTGATTCTTTAAGCAGGCTCTAAACCACTCATTCATGACAAGAAGCTGACCACAGTAATGGGAGAATTGCTAAGAATTCCTTAAAGTACTCCGGCTATACTTTTTGATATAGAAGAAATGCAAACTCTAATACTCATACGATAGCTAAAGAAGTTAAGTCTTTGTCTTTTCCAGTAGTGCCACTGCAGAACTAATAGTTTCAAGCATAAATAGCACCTAGCTGAATTCCCAGTTTTATCAGACTACAGCGAATTGCATAGATCAGCTCTGATGTGATAAAACATAAAGAAATGAAATGTGTCATCATTCATACAGTTTAGAGGCTTTGTGGTCTAGTCCTCACTTACTGTTATGTCATTTTTAAACTATAGCCTGGCAGACCAATTCAGACTTTAGATTTTTACAGACCTAATATAGGCCCCAAAGTAGGAAGGTTAACTCCATCCATAGCCACTGCAAAAGAAAGGCTCCTCCAGGGGCTAACTCAGGAGTTTAACTTCGATGTGCTGAATTGTTCTCTAGAGTATCCCCTAGACAATTGAGTATAAGACAAGTTTCCTAAGAAAGGCAGCTAAGTTGTATGCCAGTAGCTATGCCATACAAGTACCTTTCCCCTTTTTGATTAAAGCCTGAATTGAACTAACTCAAAGTGGTTTTGCAAGGTGATACTTTATTCTGAAGTTTCTTTCTTATCCCACAGAACACAAATTTCCATTTTCCTAAAGGGAGAGAAATCTCCAGTCATAAATGTTGCTGAGTCCCACATACAGAAATTTACCTTAATTGGTGTAGTAATTTGAGTCTTAGATCTCAAGTTCGTAAGACTACTTGTGGAAAGAAAACCTCATTCAGGGAAAATACGTAGCACAGGACTGGTACATCAAAACTACTCCCATGTTAACGTTTTTCAGAACATGGTCAAGACCCACTGTAATACCATTAGGCTTCATTTCATTTCCTCTCCTGTTAGAAATATGTCACAGAGCCTCACACTGATATTTATAAACCTAAATGCCAATTTAAATACTTTCATGAATAGTTTTCCCTTTTATTCTTGTGTCAACACTATTCTTTTATACTACAAACTTTCTTCCTTCTCATGACAAAAAATTAAATCCTCCCCTCAGCATATGCTTTTTCAGATGTAGTAGTTTCCATGATTTTCTTCCTCTCAACCATCCAACCTTCTTCTTCTCTCTTCAACATCATTGTCCTATGTGAAAGGAAAGAAAAACATTTCTTCATTTATTGTTATATCTAAATTTTCTTCAGTCTTGATCTCATCATTTGTACAATGCCTGCAATTCTTAAATTTCTATTTATGTATTTCTTATATTTCTATTTATTTTTATTGAAAAAGTTTTTGGTCTCTGTTTTATTTCCCATAGGCATATTAAAATTTTACTTTTGGTTAGTTTATATACTTTTTTACTTCTAGACTGTAGTTTTCTATGTTGATCCACTGTTTTTTTGACTCCTCACAAGCTCTCTTCTTCACTGTGAGTTAAGCGTATGCTTGTTATAAATCTCTATCAGGCAGGAAAAAAACTGTTATGGCATGTCAGAAAGTGTTAAAAGATACATGATAAGGTGCTTTTAAATTCCATGAAGAAGCAGTAATGCAATCATATTATGAAGATCTGTGCAAGCGGGTCACATTTTGGTGAGTTACATAAGTTTTTGCACTTAACACATTTATATTTCTTTTAAAAGTGGCCTGTGAAGCCAAAAATGGAGAAGCAGAAGCACAATTGGGGACAGGGAATACCTGACATTATACAGGACAACCAACAACAAGTTCAGAAAATTTTGGTGAGACTGCCCACCTTAAAAATAAGATTTTAATTTATGTATCTATCTTGCTGAATAGTGATTGCACCAGCTTAAACCAAATGTCCCACTAGCGCAGCAGTCATTCTCTGACAGTGGACAAATGTGGCTGCCCAAGATAGGGTATAAGAATCTGTCAACAATATATAGTATTTCCTCTTAAGTATTTCCTCCGTCACCAATCACTTGCAATACAGTTATGGCCTGAGCTAGAGGTAGCTGGTAGGCTTTTATTAATCCTCTGTGTATACCTATTCTATGCACTTGTACAGTTTCCCTTGAAGCAATATAAACTCCTAGTGTTTACGACATATTGTAGTAAAGAATCCCCTGTCTTAAATACACGTTACTTAACTTGCCCCTACCCCTGCCACAATATCCAAGTTCGCTTTGAATCTGAAATTCTGATCCAGGTGACTTGCCAAGAATCCTAAAAATTTTTTTTAAGGCTCCTTGGTTTCTAATCGTTAGTCCCCAGGGCATTACTTTATCCATGTTGCTGGCTGTCAGATTACAGCCATTACTCCTTGACAGGAAAAGAATTGATTTTGGAATAGGTGATGTGCTCTCCACACTGCCAATGCTCCTCTATTAGCCACGGTAGTGCGCACCAAATGCATGTTGTTCTGCAGAATAAAGATGTATTTACCCCACATGCACCACAGCACCGAACTTCACAGACTCTTGATGCTCACTGTCCCTTCCACACAGCTCAGCAGGGGATTTCAGAGTGTATAGTCCAGCCTGTGTTCTCCATTCATTTTGCCAGCTTCCCAGGGTATGGGAAATTCACTACAATGATAACACTACATCAGTAAGTGGTGAGCAGTTCCTAAGGTTAGAGGAAGACTTCTTGACCGTTTCCTAGGCTGGATGCTTGGGAGAACATTTGGCCCTTGGTCAGTAAAAGCACTATCATTATTATCTTCAAACACAACAAAAGAGAAACAAATCCTAAAGAACAGTCCCTCTGTATGATAAAAATTTCAGGTGTTGCAATCTGTCATGTACTTTGTAAGATGCCTAACACTAAAATTAGTAGTTGTCCACTGTAACTCACTGTCTCTCACTGTCTTAAATTGTGCTAATTTATTTCACATACAAAGGCATCAGCACTATCTTCCTTTTTTTATCACACTAAATTACATACAAATATAATTTAGGCAAAGTTTCCTTTTTTAATTTCTTTTTTGTTATCCATATAGAAGGGGTCCCATGAAGCATACAAGCACAGTTCACTAAATTGGAAAATCCTTATCAGTTTAGCCAAAGCTCGAGTCTTTATCTATTAGCAAGGCATGCAGGCCTTTACATAATCTGGCAGTGGAGTTTCTGCCAATATAGTCACTATCTCAGCAGCTGTATGTCAGCTCACTTCATCCAGGTATTTTAAGCTTTGCAAAGTTAGAGTTAACATGGTCATGGTACCACTTCTTCAGATACCAGTATATGAAATTTCCTATTCTCATTCCCTTTACTAAGTCAAATAATATATCAGAACTGGGCAATATTTACCAGGAACCAGTTATGTCTTAGATTTCTGACCTGCAAAATTTTTCAATTCCAGATGTCAGTCCTTTAAGTTGGCAGAGGCCAGAAATAGAAAACTATTTTCAATAGCAAAATAAGTATCTTCTTTGCAAGTGTTGGAGAATGTGGCAATGGCTGTTTTTCCCTAGCCTGGGAGCTTGGTGACTGTTAGGTGTAAACATTTAAGATGGCAGCCTAGAAAGCTAATTCAGCACACTTAACTGAACATACCTAGAGCTTAGTTAACCTAAACCCCTTAGTATCTAAACTCCTTAGTTAACCAAAAAGCTCTCCACGTGCCTAAATATAGACACTCTACATGTTCCTTAATACCCTGCTAGAGAATTAGGTACCTATCTCCTAGCTTAGTCCATTGCTATTTAGACAGTGGAGAAGGCAGCAACTGCTTTTTGCCTAACAGCCCAGGGTTTGTGTCTGCTGCCATGATTCTGGTCTTAGGGACAGGCCCTCCTCAGAGGGACGTCAAAGTCTTGAGGAGGGAGAAGATGCGAGGGCGGCAGCTAGAGGAGGAGGAGTCACAATATTTTCTCACACTGTTGAAGTTGCCCGTTAAGCAGCCAGAGAAGCAAGAGTCATAAAAAGTCAGATGGAGAGCGAGCAAGCAAACACAAGATATTAGTCTAAGGAGTGGGGCAGGGAAGAGGGAGAGGTCCAGATCTGTGCCCTGTTTCCAGGAGCTGGTCTTTCTGTTAATCTAGTGGCTGTGTGTTCAAAATATATAAACATTTTGGCACTAGGTAATATCTGCTCACACCACTTGCTGCTACCTCTTATGGCAGGACCTAGCTTTAATTACACTAAGTCATAGTAAATACATGAGTTTGTACATCATTAATTACAGTACATTTTTTGTATCTGCAAAAATCACCTTGCAGCTTAGAAAGCATTATTCTGGAAATGACCGCATGGCACAACTAACCTAATTTTCCAGCCCTTTCTGTTGCACTGGGAAAGGTTACCTTTCATATAAAACTGTATGTCAGAGCCTAGCAAAGTAATGAACATGTTTCAAAGTATTTTGGGGAAATATTTCTCTTGAGTATAACTGGTTTTGGTTCCCCTTTCCCCTCCCATAAAACAGGAACAAGAGAAAATTAATTAATAAAAAAAAATCAGCTATACCTGTGAAAAGATGTCGAACACTGCATATGCCTACTTTATTATAAAAATACAGATTTACACATACTTGCCTAAGTAATTCTACCCACATGAATAAACTCTTCTAGAATTAACGTTAACTTTGTTTGATGGTAGAAACATAGCTATTGTTTTTTCACAACTCACAAAGGTAAATTATATGAAGCCAGTTTGCAAGAGTTGATAAAGTCATTAGCACTTTGCATTGCCTCTGCTGCTTCTGTGTATTGTAGCCACACATTTTTAAGCACAAATAATTCTAAAAATACTGGCTAACTGAAATGACCTGAATAATGGCAGAGTCAATAGCATAAGTGGAGTAATTGCTCAATTTAGCATGTATTTCTACTTAGGCTCCTCAATCAATAAGATATCTGTGATTAAAAAAAAAAAAGCATCTACCTTAGAGGTAATGAAAATAGAAGTAAGGTCCTACTAGGGATTTGCATTATTAGGGGTCACCAAGAAATCTATTTTGCTTGTGCAATAATACTGAAACATATTATTTGCCATCTTTCAGCTGTTCATTGTATTTCAAAGAAAAATAAAAAAAGACCCTCAAGGTCTACACTCAGAAGCATATAGCATTGTCAGTAGGTATGGACTTGCCTTAACTATCAGCTTAATTTGGCTTAGGTATTAGATTTGTATTCATTTAATCTAAAAGTCTAAATGTTAGCTATACTCCCTTCCCAGTTGGTGGAGAAAGAGAGAGGGGGATCTTTAAAGTTCAGCCAAATTATCTTAGGACAGATTCAGCTCCCTGTGAAGACACCTATCTCTTTCCATTGACTATAGAGGAAGCCTGAACAGCTGGCTTAAACTAAATGCCCAGCCTGGCAAACTTTAAAGTTAGGAGAGATGAGACCCACTCCAGGTACAGGCACGGACTGAGGGTCATCATTGTACATCCTGTCCCATTAGCCCTTTACTCCAACAGTAATTACACTGACATTATGTTGGTACTGGTCAGAATGAGTGAGGAGATCGGAATTTGGGCTGAAGTGTTTAAAAATTATTGCAGAGGAGTCCTTGGGAAAGCTCTGATTTTGTACAGGTCAGTGGTAATTCTTGCCTGATTCTTTCTGAGCCGATGCAGAGTTATGCTGTCCATAACCCTACTCTGTGACTAAACAGCACATTTCAGCCCCTGGGTAATAACAATAGCAGATGTTTATTATATTTAATTATTAACCATCAGCTCTTTGAACTTATCACCTTAGTCTCTCAGCACCTGATGATGGATGGCAAAATTCCCATAATTTCAACTTCTATCAGTCAGTAAGTAAAAGGTGAACATCTGCTAGTGCTCACCAGTCCCTCAGGATATATATGACTATCATTATGATTGTTCCTAATGGTGTTTTACACAAAATGAGTTAGGGTGAAAAAGGCATGATAGGTTATTTTACACATATACAATGTCAAAGTATTTATTGCCCTGCATATGGCAACTTTTAAATATAAATAGATAATACCAGTAGAACATTTATTATTACATTTAATATTTATGCAGTGACATAAATTTACATGTCCTTTTAAATGCTTTTGCATTTTAGACTTGATCAAAAGCTCTAGTTAAGGAAAGGAAGGAAAGGTAGGGAAGCTGTGGGGAAGCTGTACTCTACCCTCCACTGTTATTTGCGCACTTAAAGTTATGTCCACACCACAAAGTGAAGAAAATCATCTTTGAAACGGGAAACAAACAAGGCAGGTTCTCATAATGCCATAAGAAAGCTGGTAAATTCTGCTCAGAGGTAGGGCTTTCTAACTGGAACACAGGACCTACAAATATGGATACGTTGCCTTCAGGACTTGGGCTGCTAATACATCTGTATTGATATCTAATGCACATGCACTGCCTCAGTGCATCTCTTTGGGTCAGAACACCTGTACCCTCCTTCACTGTGCCACAAGGAGGAGTTTGGAAGGTAACTTACAGCAGCAGCCAAAGAGCCTCTTCCAGCCATCCACTTCCACTGAGCTCAGCCACAGGGGATATTTGACTATTATGTGCAATGCATTAGCAACTTTATCTTTTAAAATCTGATTTTCTCTCTAAGCATTTTCATAAATTAGGCCAGAATAATGAAACAGTTAGCATCAGAGTCCTCTGGAAAGCTTTCAAGGCGACTACTGCCACGTGCTCTCCCAAGGCTACCCCCTAAAGAGATCTCATTGCTGAGAGAATATCATATTCCCATGCCTCATGCATGATGTGAAAATTATCTAGAAAGTCGCATTACTTATGTCTTGCAGGACTCAGTAATGAAGCTTGGAATTCATGTGACTCCAGTGCAAAATGGCAATATAATGGTGTACTGGTACGCAAAGGAGCATTCAAAAAATCCTGTGAGTTGGGAAGAGTCGCCCATCATGGCTGATAAAATGGGAATAAAATTGTCACTTAAAATTTGAACAGTAATCTCTGAATATTCCACATAAGTCATTGCTGGGTATAGAACAGAACTGTGTAGTCTGTTCCTGGTGCACAACTGGCATACAGGCAGATGTACAAACACACACACAGATCAAAGCTGAAGATAAATTTCTGGTAAGAAGAAGTGCAGTATTAGAAAAACAATTTCCCAGCCCTGTTCCTCTTGTAGTAGGGATATAAATGCATGAAACCTCTATGATTGCCCACCAGACATGCAGATATGTAGAATCCATATTGAAAATTCATTATTGATGAAGAACAGATTTTAATTTTTTAAACGCTTTAGCAAGTATATTGTTAAATGCATGGATATTTATGGAAAACCTGATTTTTACATTCATAAGCATATGAAAAAAGTATTTTTCCTATTTATTAATTGGCAATTATTGTAAGTGGTACAACTGTTTATGACTTGTTATATCCACCATAACCACAAAATTTTACAAATTCAGAAAATGAGGAGACAGCGTAAGTGTTTCTTCAAGTGTTAAGAAAATGTTTGGAAACCAGTTAAT
Source organism: Fulmarus glacialis (assembly GCF_000690835.1). Lineage (NCBI taxonomy): Eukaryota > Metazoa > Chordata > Aves > Procellariiformes > Procellariidae > Fulmarus > Fulmarus glacialis. The sequence continues at coordinate 18,298 of NW_009214689.1, forward strand.
AAAAGTTGGGACCCAGGTAAGGACCTTCTTCAGAGAGGAAAAAGGACATCTCTTATTTGAGAGATTCTTACTTTCCCTGTTTCTTTGTGCCAATTTTCTCCTGCAATTTCAGGAAAAGTTGAATGAGTCTCCAGTGGAGTTCCCTTCTCCCATTCAAGGACATCTCAGTGAGACAGAGGACCTTTTGCAGAATAACCTCCCGGGGGAATCCCTGGCTGCAAAAATTCTGTTCTGTGTCTTGATAAATGCAAATTTCTTCATCTCTAACAAGTTTTTTCTCCAGCTGCTGAAAGAGGAAAAGAGGATGCTTGAAATCCTGTGTTGGCATTTTAGAAGGTCCCTACTAGTTACAGATCAATTAACTTTATAACAATGTTTCAGGTTAGACATAGTCTTTCATAAGTAATTTGGGGGTGTGTATATTCATACATTTTTTGTATGAATGTCTGGGGCAAGCCAGGCAATTAAAATAGTGATTGTAACACAATAGTAAAAGTAATTATATCAGACATCCTCTGGATAAGTGGTAGGATTAATTTTTTCAGATATACCTTCTGAAACTTGTGCTCCCCATGAGCAGTTACCCCATGTTGCAGCCTACTTTGAAAATCCCCTGTATTACACACTGGAAAAACCCTGTCAAATATCTATGTAATATGATAAAGCCATCCAAATCTTAATTGATTTTGTTTAAGACAATAGAAGTGATACTGAGATTTTTCTCAAATCCACTTTGATCTTTGTTAGCATAAAATCAAAAGAGAAGAAATATTTTCTTCTTCTGCAGTATTTCAGCCACTCTTTGTTTTGCTTCTTACGTAAGAAGCTGAATGCAAGTGTTTGCTTTTGTGTTCTATAATGTTGCCCATGCATTTTAGAACCCCGAATCTGGGAGTTTTCAGAACATTCTGATTTTCTAATTTTATTTTTCCTGTGTTGCTCAGTTCTCTGAGGATCCCAAGCAATCCAAATATAATCTCCAAATAAATGACGGTGAATCTAAACTTTTCCACCTGGTAGATATCTCAGACTAACCAAGGGTATATAGATAGATTTGCAGTTTAAAATTTAATGGATTTTTTTTGCAGTGCCTGACTGCATGATTTAAAATGATCATTTTTTTCAGCAGTTTTGCTACCTATCTTGCACTGGTAATGCTGAGTCAGAGAGTTCAGACTATTTAATTGAAAATGGAGTGACAAGTCTTTACAGTCTGATCGAAAACCGAGGAGTCAATGGGAAGACATCCATTGACTTCATTTAACTTCAGAAAGCTGTACCAAAAGCTTGATGTATATTCAAAGCATATTTATTAACATCGTTTAAAATTCCTTCCTTCCCAACTCCTGCTATCACACAATCTTAGCTAGATAGAGAAATTGAGAGATTCAGCCCTTCTTGGCTAAGAAACTAATCTTATTTTCCCTTGGTTTTGCTAACCTTATTTTTAGAAAAGTAATTACGTTATGGCAAGAAACATTTGCCTTTATTAAAAATAAAATCTCTCAGACTTATTAAAAGTAGCAACAGAGAGTAGCACACTAGTGCTGGGAGACTGGTGCAAGAAGTGAAATGAGGTCCTTTTCCAGCCAGCTGCCGTACCTGATTGCCCTTTCCCATAGTCAGCAGCCTGGGAACTTCACTGCAATTACACTGCCAGCCCATTCGGTAGCTCACCACTGAACCGCAGAATGCCCAATATTTATCTGCAATATCTGCATCCCAGATGTAAAAGAGAAATAGAGCAGCGGCCCTAATTGTTTGTGGTTGTTCTGGTGTGCAGGAACAGCTTGAAGGGTTAACTCAGGACTAAATCTGCATCTTATCTGCATCATTTGTCCTCAGAATCAGCTCTTAGGCACTTGCAGTTAGTACTCCCTGAACAGAAATAGCTTGTTTTGTTACACAAATTCATGGCCTGCTTACTTGCTGCATAGATAAATTGCCACTCTGGTGCAAGGGCCCATTTGAGCCCAGAGGAAAACAGCACTTCCTCTGGGTGTTGGGCTCTTGGGAGGCGGCTCTGCTCCAAAGTGTCATGGTTTCACTTTGGGCTCTCTGCTTCTACATGGTGTTGGACATCTGCATAACAACATTCCTCCCAATCACTATTAAAAGTGGGTTTTATAGCCAGATGTCACCACATCAAATCAGTTGACAATATCACAGTATACCTTTCCAGCAATCCCAGGTATTATTTGTCTCTTAGTTGTTGATCCATGGCCTGCACCCAGGCTCATTATGCCAGTTGTTGTGTGGTCCTGTTTGCTATGGCTTATCACACTCAGACCCTGTCTCCATTGCACTTGGTTCTTGGCCAAGGAAAGGCTGTGATAATCACGTGTCAGGCCTCCATCTACGCTTCCTGCCATGTGGTAATTTTACATAGCCAATGTCAGCAAACACAAAAACCCAATCTTCTTTCCTAGAACCTGATAACTCTTGCTGCAAGACAGGATACGAAGGTATCTGATTCCCTGCAATGACAATAAAAATTATAGATAACAGTTCTTTAGGAGAACTCAAAGGTTCAGTCCATTCTCAATACCAGAACCAATGCAGGCATAGCCATAGTATCTCTTGTGAATAATTTTACCCCAAGAGGTAAATCTCTCTGATGAGCTAGAGGACTGCTAAGGCCTGAGAACTACCTGGTCTTAATGATTCTATCTACTCCCTATATGCACTGCCAAGCCCCCACCGCCATCTAGTCGAGACACTCAGGTGCATTAGGCACGTGAGAAGAGTCAAAATCAGGCAATCTAAAAGTCCTACCACAGTGTTAGAGTTATCACTAAGGCTGTTAGTATCCTTCTGATATTATAAAATATTCAAATGAGATCATGGCAAGGATGGAGAAAGATAGGTAGGTTTATAAGAAACAAAGAAAGGGAAAGGTTGCAAAAGGAAGAGAATGAAGCCAGATTTCCCTCCATTTACAACCAAAACCATCTCCTTACAAATCATCTTGGCTTCATCATCTGACGACTGACAGAAATTGAAAATGTCATTGTCCCATTTTCAAACAGTAGAGCTAGATGACAATGTGACAAAGTAAATAAATCCAATGTCATTAGCAATATCAACCGCTATTTTTTTACAGCTGTGGCACTTTGTGTTATAGAACTACAGCTGTCCAAGGCTCTCCACATGCAAACAGCTGCAACAGGCTCAGCTGTAAGAGACTTTGCAGAAAGAAAGAATCTTCCTGACAGCACTGATGGGTTACTGTGGCCTCTTTAGTTAACACCATTGTAGGTATGGTTTCCTGTGCATCATTTCACACTGCTTAACACATGCTTATCTGACTTTCGTCCCTTTATAAAATAAGATGAAAAAGAGGAGCAGCAAGACAAGGCAAGGAAAGAAGAAAATGTATTTTTGTGTACAGTCTATATATGGTAGGTCATTGCCTTGATCTTTCTATGGGTTCTTCTAATGCAAAACCCTGAGGCATCTTAGCAACTAGAATTAAATAAACAGAAGTTTTCCTGGTCTTATTTATGTGTACAATAGAACCTCACTAATTTGTACCATTGCATGGGAAGGCCCATTGTAAATGACAGAGTAAATGAACACTTTGCAGATCAGAATTTTATTCATTTATTTTCTAATTGTCATTTGTTTTCAGCTATTTGTGGTAATACTTAATTATACTGTTATTGTTGTTTATATTAGTACCGTTGCTACCTCAGTAAAAGTCAGCTCTTAAAAAAAACCCCAAAACACTATTCTAGTTAAATGGATATATTGGTGGCTAGAAATAGACAAGGACTAATTAGTGAAGGAATCCTTTGTAGTGCATAGGTGATTTTTACAAAGCTGTTAGGAAAATGAATGTTCAAAAGTATGTTGTTCAAATGTCAAACACACTAATAAATGCTTTGGAGAATGACATGTAAAGTAATGTCATATTAATAATAATATGTCTCAATAAATCTCTGCTACTAAATATTTACTGGGATATAATAAAGTGATAGGTAATATTTTAGGCTGCAAGTGTACTTCTTCAAAACACAGTTTGTTTTAGGCAATATCTACTCGCATGTATACACCCATAAGTGAGATATTACAGTGGTTCCCACTTTGACCAACAACTAGCACATCCAGTAACCAATTTTTGAAGTTTTGCAAAAATTATTTAGTCCCTGAATTAGAAAGGTATTCAAAAACTGTCTTATTATTTTTCTTTTCTGACCTTTGCCTAACCAGAAAGACATCTTTTGCTCAATAATTACAGGTTTTGCACCCAAATTTGTACGCCCATTCACTTTTGTATGAAGCAGAAATGGTTGAATATACTGCCAATCCCCTGAACTATTCTGAGTGACATGACTGATA
>NW_009214690.1:0-28789 GCF_000690835.1 Fulmarus glacialis
CTGAAAGGAGGTTGTAGCGAGGTGGGGAGGTTGTTGCGCCAAGGGAAGTTTAGACTGGACATTAGGAAAAACTTCTTTACCGAAAGAGTGGTCAGGCCTTGGAACAGGCTGCCCAGGGAAGTGGTTGAGTCACCATCCCTGGAGGTATTTAAAAGACATGTAGATGAGGCGCTTAGGGACATGGTTTAGTGGGCATGGTGGTGTTGGGTTGACAGTTGGACTTGATGATCTTAGAGGTCTTTTCCAACCTTAATGATTCTATGATTCTATGATTCTATGATCCGAAACTAAAGCCTTAGAGAGATTGGTTCTAAATTAATTGCTAATATAGCAATTTCCTTTTACTTTATTTGTTGCCCAATAAATGCAGCAAAGTTTTTAATTCATCATATCTTAATATTTTGGAGTTGAAAATAGCATCAGCTGTTCATTTTAAAGCCACGATGAAATATTTCAGCAAAACTACATGCATTTTCTTGTGCTGAAATCTGGTTTGTACTGAAGTAAATGGAGGGTTTGCTATTTACCTCAGTGGAGCTGGAATCTCATGCTAACACTTAAAGAAAAAAGCCATCAGTCATAACATATTAAAAAGGAGAAGTCCAATTTATGATTTTTTTTCTCATCAGAGGCCTCATCCTCGAGTCTGTTAAAGAAATTGTCTTTAAATGATTTTAAATCCTGCTCTTCTTCAGGAGCTTCACTGAGTAAAAAACATTCAGCATATTTTAGTATTATTGGAAAAACAGCAGGCTCAGTCACCTTTGTTAAGTACAAAACAGGGGTTAACAACAGATCACCCATGGATCTATATATCTAATCTACATTTTTATGTACACCTATTTATCTTTGTGTCTCTCTATGCATACATATGTGAAGACAACAACAGAAGGAAGAGTTAGCATTTCTTTGTAGAAAATTTAAAGCTTTCGTCAGTGAAAATTGCTAGAGCCCATCCCTTCTGAAAATATATGAATATTAAATAGGACATTTCCTTCAGCAAAGCACAAGTGTCTCCATCCCACCCAAGCCAAAACTTCACAGAAGCAGCATTTCTAGCATCTTTATATTGTGATGTGTTTTAAAATATTCTTTTAGCTCGATGTTATAAGAGACAGTCCAATTCCCAAGGCTTTGACACCTGCACTCTTAGCAAACCTTTGCCCAATGTTTTTATTAACTCAATTTAATGGAACCTTTTTTATGGTGACCTTAAGAATTTAATAACTCCTCAATGCAAGGACAATACCACCTGCAGGCTCCTCTGGGATTAAACTGTGGTAGTTCAATATGTCTGCAGGAACACATAAAAGAAAAACAGAAAAAAAAATCCAGGAACTACACAAACCAGTCACTCATTGCTGAGGTTGGGTATTATGCCTGGTTATGATGTGTCCTCCAAGACACGTGACATAAAACTCTGCGTCTGATATATGCTGCAGCCTACTTATTGCTGCTTAATAGTATTAATCTAGCTTTGATCATGTCAGATATGCTAGCAATTTTCAATTCCAGAGTGTCTTCCCTTCTGACAGACACTCTGCATATCTTACAGATACGATCAATACATTATTAGTCAACAACCTGACAAGAGGCACATAAATTAATCCCTTTCTGTCAACCCAGCAGTTTGTACTCTAGTGAAACCTCACCCTTGCAGTATGCGTGAGACTTATCTTAATCCAATTAGGGTAAAATGAACTTTTTTTTCCTATGGCAGTCTCCATCTATGTTAATTCAAACCTCTGAAGACAGCTGCTCTGAGGAAATAATTTTATACTTGACCTTTTATGGGCAGGGTTAAAATCAGTATAGATACATATATATGCAAGGAATGTCAATGAGCTCTCTCTCCCTCTCTCATTTCCTCCTTTAACCTCCACCAGTACCTGTAAAATAATGCCAGAGAACACTGCTGATTTCAAAGTGACAGGGATGTATTTATTTTAGTTGCATAAAGGACTCTGTCACTTTAGCTTTACACTTAGTACAGCATGTACCTTTGTTTTGCTGAGGGGCAAATTAATAATTCGGAGTGACAGCCCTGTCTGTAGTACTGTAGAATTTGACAAGCAAAGGATGTTAACAGCCTACAATATGCAAAACAAATAATTTCTTCTCTTTGTGAGAAGTTATCAGATATAATGACAACAACCATTAAGGAAACAAGACTTGATTGGTACTATTATTTCTCCAGCAGGAAATATAGGAGAGAGAAAAGGATTAGAGTGCATTTGAACTCTTTTTGGTGATAACAGAGAGAGGTGCAGTTCTGTAGTAATGACACAGTGCATCCTGGGGTATCTTTAGTAAGGTAGTACTTACTGATTTCTTTCTCTTACTCAGTTTCTCTCACAAGAATATAGAATATCACAAATTACCGTGATTACTCTTCTTTCCCCTACACTTCCTCTAAATATCTCCCCTGCCCATACCTAACTTCCCTGGGCTATTTTACATGGCTAAACCCCACTCCATCCTGCTGACTAGGCAGGGGAAGGAGGGTACCTAGATGTTTGCAACCACAGTGTTGCATTTGTGTTGCAGGGGTCCTGTGATGCTCATCAGCTTGAGCTCTTGATTGAAGCCAGGAACAGGAAAAGACACAGAAGAATGGCTGCTGCAAACCACAGTAACAGCCTTCTGCTGGGAGCACCTGGGGATACCCTACTTGTGCCCCTTTTCCTTACTGTACCATCCTGCAGCTGTGTGAAATGCAGAGAATTCGTTTTGCACAGTTCTGGACTGCTGCAGGTTGTGGGAAAGCACTGTTTGTGGACACGTTGTGACGAGGAGCAGGCGTGTAACCACACTGACCTGTATTCTTTGGTCCTATCTAGATTAGGTGGGATATTCACATAAAATGTTAGCATATGATAACATTACCTAACAACCAAAGAAATAAGAACCAAAACCTTTAGTTTGTGAAGCGCAATGGGCACCGGTCTCTTTTCCAGTCTGGATTGTTTACAAATAACATCATCCCACCAATAGACAAAAGGCCCCACAAAAGACCTGGTCTCTGAAAACTTCCTGAGGCAAAGAAAATGAAGCAAAGACTGCTTTTTCCGTATCTAGAAAAATAATGACTTTTAATGTTATTTATGGGGCACTGCAGTAGAGACTGTAATCATCTTAAAATCAGCCCAACAGGTTTCTGAACTGCAGCTTTTAGCCTGTGCTTAGTCATATGTAATTTTAAGAACGAAGCCTTACTTAAACTTCACCAATTTTATTCAGACTAAGACTTCAGTCCTAAGGTTTGTTCCACTTTAAAATTTTTTTGCTATCTGAAATAAGCAGCTGCATTAAATCAGGAAATGCTTATTTTCCAGCATAATTTAAAAGGATGAAAGCATTTTCTCAAACTCTTAAAAGTAAAAATCTCAGCTCTGAAACAGACTAAGCAAAGAAAACTGTAGGCCAAAAGTCTGAGGAGTTATGAATGCATAACGTGTATACTTATGTCCCATCACAGTATCTCAGTACACAATTCCAAACCTTTAAAACCTTCAACATCATCACAGCATGCCTGTGCTATGAAAAGGTAAGAATAGACATTCTGGGTTTGAGTAAAATATTTCTCCGGCTAATAAGTATTTACCTTTCTTCATTAAAAGTATATCAACATGCATAACTCTGTTAAATGCATCAGTTCTCAAAAAAACCTACCTGAAAAAGACTGTCATCCCCCTGGCACTAAGTGTCACACCAGGGATGAGATGAAAAAAAATCTCTTTGAAGAAACATTTCCTAAAGGTAAAATTGCATTTCACTCTTTTTCCTGTAATTCCTAATCCCAACAAATTTCTTGGCAAGTTGCTCCATAGATGTTCTCAGACAAGAAGAAGCAAGTTCACTGTCAAAGCATAATTCTAGTTATCCTCAATGCCAAAAGATTTGGCCATATCCAAAAAGTATAACTTCAAGGAAGAAATTATTATTGTTTGGGAATGTTCTAGACAGCTTAAAAGGAGATAAGAGCTGCATAACCAAAAGTTTTGTGTATAACAAACTGTCAGAAGTACTGCTGAAAGTTTGGTCTAATTAATGGTGGCAGATAGCTATATCTGTCTGACTTGGCTCAGTAGATTTCTCAGTTCCCAACATATTTGATCATATTCAATTAATACGTCCTCTTGCAAGCATGGAACTAAATTAGAGTTTCCAAGAGTCTGCCATAGGACAAAATATTATCTGCATGCAGATTTTCACATGCAGATTGATATTCAGGGGGCTAACATTTGGATTTACACAGAAATGCACCTATGTAGCTAACTTATCAGGCCAATGTTCCAGTTAGGAAAACAGGAGTGGTCAACAGCCCACAGTTCAGGAGAATGTACATCCGATTAGGAATACTTACACATATGGGGAGATTTTTCTTCATAATGCCTTTTCTTGCTAGCAGGATGCCAATGAAATATACCATAAAGGCAGTGTCAATATTCTAAGATACCATGCGAATAAGCACATTAAAATTAAGGAATCAAAACAAACCTAAATGCAATAAAGACAAATCAAACCATTATTTCTCTAACCTGAATCAAATCCTGAAAGAGCCTGTGTTCCAGCTTAGATCTTGCTGCTTCTTCCACAAAAGGGGGAAAAGCAGGTCAGGGCAGATCCTTGAATACCTGGATTTGTTACTCCAGCTCACACTGGCATGAGCAATGCTGCCAGGAAAGGCTGCCTGTCACTGCAACAGGCACTATTCTGCACACTCACTTTAGAGATTTCTGGCAAGTGGGGCTGTGGTCATTTTGCTAAGCCCAAGTAACAGCCAACTTTACTGGAGCCTGCGGCCGGTACTGCCTTTTAGTGTCCTCTCATTCCTTTATCTCATTTGTATACTTTGTCTGGACATGTGCTTGTGTATGTATATGCACATGTTTCTATACATTTGCATATATGCAGTGGTTATTGGTGGAGAAGTGTCCAAAACATCCCATTTCTTTCCTGTCACCCCAAAAGATACCATCTCCCTTTTCCTTACCATTGTACACTACCATTTGTTTCAGGTAAAGTATGATTTTGCAACTTGTTTCCAAATCTGTGATGTTACCAGACAAGTTTAGAGAGAGGGATGAACTGACAGTGGTGACTGCACTCTAGTGATAAATTTGCAAGTGGGGATTAAATCTGCAGCTTCACAGCTTTCTCTATCTCAGATGTTATATTTTCTAATGCAGGCTGATTACATAACAGCAACTTGAAATTGTCCACGTAAAACTGGAACTGGCCTGGACTGGCACTGAACCTAAATAATTTCTAGTATAGTTGAATCTGAATCAGAACTAAACTGAAAAAATGAGTCATTTGACTCCCTGTTAAAAAGCCCAAACAAATATTTTTCACAAATGCTTTCCCTGTAATTTAAGAACACTATAATCAGTATAGAGATGTTTTTGTTTCATTTTACAAATTCATTGTATTGTAATACAAAGTTTAATTACAGTCTATTCTCCCCAAGACAGGGTGCACATTCAGAATTCCATTTTTTAATGCACAGTGTTCATGCTGCTTCATACTTTTGCAAGACCACTTGAAATACCCCTACATATAACCCTTCTGACCCCTGTAATACTCTGTCTCGTAAACAGTTGAGATTCAACTCCTTCCCGAGAAGACAATTTTCTTCCATTGTAACACTCAGGTTTTGTGAGTGGATGGGATGTTTGAGTCAATCTGTTCAGTCATAAATTCTGGGGGAAAAAGGAAAAAACAGAATTTGTATTTCTTCATATTGCACTCATTTAGAAGAAGAGACTGTTAATTCACTTCAAGGCATTTTTTATCCTTTCTGAAAATTGAAAATCTCTCAGTTGCCCTTTCTTCAGTCCAAGCGCCACCTTCATTACCCTATTTCTTCTGCTCTGGCACACAGCAAAAAAGGTAGTATTTACTGAGAACTGAGCGTAGAATGCAGTGCCCCCAGTAAGAGAATTGGCACATGTCTTCAGGTAACTGTGGCACCTGAGGCCCAGAAGCGGTTGAAGTTCGGATATTGACAGGATATTAAGGATCCTTATTCACCTGAACTGAACTATTTTATTCTCTAAAGCACATACAAATATCAGCACAAGACGCTGAAGTAAAATAAGTTCATTCTCCTCAGCTGCAGTTTCTGAGGGAAGAGATTAAGTATTCTATCTTTACAGCTTTCCAGGAGGTAAGATGGTGTGAACCCTGAAAGTAGCAGAAGAAAGCAGTCAATGTGTAAAGTTTTGGCACAAGATTGTTTTTTTAATTGCAATAAAGTTTCCTGTTTATTATTTGAAGAAAAACTTTGACTGTAATTCTTTAGTATTTTCATACAACAGAGGTACTTAATCTCTCAGCACCAAAACGTTGTGCTGCCTGTGTCACAGCAGGAAACTCACTGAAACGTTTGTTCCAGTATCAAAAAGCAGGTTTTTTTCTACAGAAGATGCCTTCCTCTCTTTATCATTTAGTGCTCCTCTGCCTAGAATTGAGAGTGTTTTTCTAATTGGAATAGTGACTCTGAGAAATATTATCATGCACTGAACAGAACTGAGAATCTCAAGTACTTTAACGTCAAGAGCAAGTTTTAATAACATATAAATTAAAATACCCTACAAATGAATTGTAGCAATCATAGGGAATTAAATACATTGGTGGCAAATAGTAGTCATGAAATGAATTTCAGATACTGGTTATTTCTGAACTAATAAACAGAATGACAAGGGAGGCCTCTCATTAATACAGCACAAAAAGTATTGTAGCAAACAGTTTTGCAGGTGTATTTTTTAAAAGCACTATTTACAATGGTAGAATTGTTGCATTTCTTAAGAGATTTCAGCAATCTTGGGTGTCTCACTAGATACTTTTTCTGTCTGATATTTGAAAAAGTTAAGTATTCCAAATCTTAGAAAAGGACAGGCCATTGTTACTCATTTACACTTGAGAGCTATTTTATTCATCACCTTACGGAGGAAAAAGAAGAAACGCAGAACCATGTCTACATCTCCTTGGAGATAGCCAAGACACAATAGATGAGGTCTCAGAAGGGGCAACTAACACAATATTGCAGGCTTCAGAACTCAACAATAACTTCTTTTTTTTTTAAATCATTTCAAACCTTGTCTTAGGTTTTTCATCAAGAATAAAAAACAATTAAACTCTTACCATCTTTTCCCTAATGGCATCTTGAACTTTTGCTGGAAATTTCTGATTTTGCTGTGTGCCCAGTTAAAAAAAATACAAAGAAATATGTTTAACCTTTTCTTTCATTTCAGTTCACAACTTCTATAACAAGGCTACTGGAAGAAGGGTTCCAATATCTGAGCCTATGCCTCTGACATACAGTAATGAAGTGTTTTGTTTGTATGCTACTTGAACCCAAGTAGCTGCATAGAAGAAATCACAGTTCAGCCAGCTCATCTCTCTTTTCTTATTTTTAGCTTAGTTTGACTAAATGCTCATGAAACTTCTGATTCCTCCAATGGGGCAGCATTAGGTAGATGTCAAGATTAGACGGATTTTCTGGAGATCAACAAGCTGATTTTTACAGGGACTGATAAACACAGTTGGGAGGGATGACTTAGTCTTAACTCTTCCTTTTCTTTTACCCCACTGCAAAGAAGCACTGTCTGAGCTGCCCTTCTTTTTCCCTTTTCCTCTTTTCTCCCTTTCATTTAAAATAGACTAATAGAAAATGTAATGTAATATTGAAAAAGAAAGTAAACAAAAAAAGTGGGAAGGGGGGGGGGAAGGAAAACGCACTGGACCCAAGAAAAACAAATTACTTAACATGGGAAAGCTTATTTATATTTCTTGTCACCTTTAAAAAAACTGATATTCCCCATCAAATTGAGTCTTCTAGTCTAATTCCAAAAAGCTGACTGTTGTGAGTAAAATATTCCAAACTAATTTCACCACCAAGTGACCATATTACTAATCAAAATACTTGCATCAGTGAACCTATAGTTGCAATAGGCTTTGGACTCTGCATGGTGAAAACATGCAGTTTATTGGCTAATAATAAATATATTTTAGCACGTCACTGTATTTAAACAATTTTGGTTACCTACCCAAGATATAAACAAAAACATGCTTGTTGCAAAGCCAACCAGAGCCCACTGGTGACATTGAAAGCAAAGCCCAGATGCCATCAGAGAAAATGTGCTCCTTCACATCATACAAAGAAAAAAAAGGCCCAAACCTGGATACTGACATGTCTTTCATTCCCCAGTCCTAGTGAAATATGATCTTAATAAATACGATTTTTTTGAATCACAGAATATGGCATTTCAAAAAATAATAGTATTGTTTGATTTAAAACGCAGTGACACTTCCTCAAGCAAAAATAAATCTACTTCCAACCACAAGTTTAAAGGAAAAAATATTACTTTATGTAAGCAATACTCATTAATGAATTTCTTCTCAATAGCAGCATTGTAAGATGTTTAACCTATTTGCTAAATAATAATAAACAGGTGCATGGTATCTGCCCTTCCTCACGAGTTGTACTAACTACATAAAAAAGGAATAAATAAACCCTGGAAACTTTGAAGAAAAAAAACAATGTCAAGTAATTTAGTAACTAGTAAAATAAACCAGTTTTCAGTCTTGTTAAAAACCTTAATTCTTTTCCATAGTCTACTCCGAAATGGTATTACTTTACTGTTGGTAATAAAAAATTCTTAAAAAAAAAAAAAAAAAGAAAAATAATAAAGCAACAACAACCTTTTCCACATAGGACTTACAACTGAGAGCATATTCTGTGCATTTTACAATGCATCTGCCAGGTGTCAGAGCCCTGGAAAGGTGATGAGGTCTTGCCTTTCTCAACTTTCAAGTCTTTCTCTAGCAAGTCTCAACAAAGGCTCTGGATGCAGCCATGTCACTGAAAGAGAGCTCTCCATCTTTCATTCTGCTTTCAAAAGTTATTTCCCCTTCAAAAAGACAACCTGAAATGCAATCAACTTAAGAAATTGCTAGGCTTAATGCTAAAACATTCTGTAATGAAAAACAGTTTGGTGGCCGGGACACTGAGGCAGAGCTCGTATCACAGGACCGTTCAAATAAGGAGGTGAGAAACAGAGCCCTGTAAGGGCTCAGGGCTCTCATAACTGAGTCTGAACCTGTGAACCATTTTGTTGTGTCTTGGTATCTAGTTTTGACCCCAAGCCAACATTTAAAAAACACTTTTGCTTAACTTACGTTCAAGTTTATGCTTATTCTGATAAGTTCTTCATATGAGCATTACCTTAGTTCCCTATCTGTAAAGGGCAGGAGAAAGATCTACGTCACCTAGCTTCTGAGAGCTACTATCTGTGCTGATCATTCCCTAATAGTTCATGGAGAGAAACCATCCAGCTGACCTGTGTTAGACCTCTAACTTTGGATAAATGAATAATCTGCCTGGGAGACTAAAACCCAAACTTGCTGATGTACAGATCTCTTTGCTCAGACTGACGGATCCTACCTTGCTCACCTAAATACAACTGAGATTTTGGGAATACAGCACTAAGATACAGAAGGACAACTAAGGTACAGTCTGAATAAAGAAGTTTTTTCTAGGAACTCTGAGGCTCTCATTATAATTGTTGGGATTATTAAAATTGAAAATCAAGTGACAAACTGACAACAAATACCATGAAGTTAAATCATAATAAAACACTTGGTAGAAACTGAAGTGAAAGAAAATTCAGATTGATTCAAAATAGGGGACAGAAAGAAAGAAAGAAGGCACACTGGTCTTCCCTATCTGTACTGACAGTGTAAGCCCAAAAAGGGCAGAAAACAGGCAAGAACAAATAATTTTTCTTTTTTCTTTCCACTGATGTCTTTCCTCTCTAGTACAGAGGTTCATACTTCATCCTCTTCTGAGGCTAACAAAATTTCAATTTCTGGGTACTTCTAATGAATTTAACTTGACATCATCACACCAGAACTCCAATATTTTCTGCTATGGTGTGCACTTTTCCCAGGAGTGATTCCCAAGGATAGGTCAAAACCACAAGATTTCATCAAGTTCTCTCAGCAGAAATGTCAGCATATTATTACTGACCAAGACAATTTATAGCAAAATAAATATCTCAAGGGTAATTTCTTGATCTATTAACCAAGAAAATATTATTTCCAACAGGAACGCTGATGTGACAGAACACAGTTACGGAATTACAAAACAAATGATATGAAGTCTCCAGAAAGATGTTTAAAAAAGTGACCCAACTATGAGTGTTCTTGACGCCATGTTCTGACATGCCAGAGAAAACTCCGGAGCTAACATCTGATATGCCAACATGTTTAGAAATTGTTTTTTGTATGGTTTATATTATTATTTACAATTAGAAGCCAATTAGTATTGAATAAAATGAGGAACAAATTTCCACCTTCCTGGCAAAACAAATTTATTACTTTTCTATATTCCTTTCCAGGAAGGATACTGCTCTTTGAATTAAAAAATGGGAAAAATCTATCCTCGCAGTTTAGAGCATTCTGCAACAAACTGCGAACAGCAAGATGTCTCTTAGGAAAGAAAAATAAGAAATATTTTATGATAGAAATCAAGTAATATGTAAGTTTATATTGCTTCTTTATACATGTAAATCATGCTAATATATGTCTTGCAGAAAAACAAATAAGTATTGTTATATGTATATTACAGGCTTATCATAAAGCTTTTCAACATTGTTTTATAGTCCCCATTAATATACACAAAAACAAGTGTTCCTTTGATCATATTACTTGTCATCCATCTGTTTAACTGAGACCTGTGCAATGAAAGCTTAAACATGACAACCCTGTTTCTCAGATGCTTCTACAAGGACTTCAGCAAATGAGCAACACAGAAAGGAAGTACTGTTCAAAATTTTGAAGCCAGATTTTATGCTTCAAATGAGTGAAAAAGTTTAAGTTGGAAGGCACATCTGAAGGCCTGCTCAAAGCAGCTTCGAAGTGTGATCAGGTTGCTCAAGGCCTTGCTCAGGCAAGTTTTTTAAATCTCCAAGGATGGAGATTCCACATTCTCTCTGGGCAACCTGTTCCAGTGCATGAGCTAATTGGTATCTTGCCACATACTTTAAAGAAAAATTCTAATTTCCAATTATTTTCCTTTATTTATAACTATGTATTTTACAATTTTCTAGCATTACTGGAAAAAGAAAATGAAAAAGACGCTGATAAAAGCGATCATGACACCATGTGTGATTAAGTGTGATAAGTGTGAAAAACTTAAGTATAAAATACACATCAGAAAAGCTGGGTTTATTAATTTAATTTCAACATGCTGTTACTGCAGTGTCCTATGTTGATCTTTACCATGCCATTTACTTGTTGCAAATATCAGATACTATGGTGCATAGAATTCAGTTAATTTAATGGCTTGACAGACACTGGAAAGAAACACAGCAAATAGACAGCTGACTATTTGCAAAGATAAAAAAGTCTCCTACCTTTATCTGATTGAAAGTTTCTCTGATAACCAAAGTTTAGTAGGATAATACAAACAATTTCTCTGATGGTGACCCAGTAACATATACAAGTCCACTACAAGACATTGCTCACAAGAACATGGTCAGCACACAGCTTGAAATGTTCATTCTATAACCACATGCCCGCTATGCCAAATCAGTCTTTATACTCTTTGTTCTCTTAGAACCTGCTTTCCCTCAGTGCATTCTCCTGCTCAATTCAGAAAACATAAGGGCACTGAAGAGATGGGACTGTCTTATAAGTCCCTGCAAAAGGGGCAGTGCAGAAAGCAGGAAGCTGACGATGCATATTATGTTGGGAAGCACGCCAGGCCTCTCATCTCCTGCAGAGTAAAGCATCTTTAAGAGGAAGCAGATGTACATATTTGCTGGTTGCTACAGAGAAGGGTAAGCAAATGGCCTCATCTCCTTCCCTTAGGAGACCCTAGCATAAAAACATTAGTAGCCCTTAAAATTAAAGGAAGGCATTTGAAGTATGGTCCTTCATTTTCTGAAAGTGAGAAAATATCTAAAATTCTTATTTCTTTTGAGTTGACCGAAACTAATCACTGCTTTCCAAATTTTCTTGAGGAGTTGCTTCATTTGCCGTTGGTTTCATTTTATTTTTGAAATGGTAGGTTATTCAAGGAAATACAATGTGTACAACAAGGTAAAGAAATGCCAATCTTGATCAGAATAGCAAAGCATCTAGCCTACTAATTAGTCACAAACACTTCTGAATAAATCATAAGATATGCTGAAATTACCCAGAGAGAGCATATGCTCCTTTATCCAGTTCCTTTTAGCAATTCTAGATGATATCCTTAATGCCATCAAATGTTGCAAGACACCAGCTTCCCCAGACAAGAGATATCTACACTAGAGATGTTTATACTATTAATTTGGTTTTGTTTGGGGTTTTCAAGTTTTCCAGCACCAGAGATGCCTTGTCTAGGAATGTCAGCCATGGCAGCCCTGTATACACAGAACTGTTTTGCTGTGGTGTCAGAATGAGACAACGTGACAGTTAAAACCTCAAGGGTTGCTCAGGTCATGAGTCTTCAGATGTGGCAGCATGATCAATGGTACATGGTAACGTGTCTGATTTAAAAAAACCCCAAACCCACAATAACTCCAGAAACCTGGTTTTGCGTTCTTACGGATCCTATTGCTCTTTTTCATCTAAATTAATTTGTAATTCAGGAAATCACCAGATTTCAAAAGTCTTTGCTCTTTTCAGAGCTATCTCTCACACTTAGCCTTCTAACTCTCTCACCTTCATGTCATACCATACGCTTTTTACAAGCTCACCTTCCTTTACTTATCTTCTAACAGCTTCTGTGTTGATTGGTAATACTAATTGACTGCCAAAACCTGCATGAACATTCTCATTCTTTTTCCCTGTCTCTTGACAGTTTAATATTCTTTTTACTTTATTTTACACTGATTTGCAATAGCCTTTAGCACAATCCTTTGGCAATAACTCTTTCACATTTGGCCAAGCCTCAACAAACGTTGGGACGGAACTGCTTTCAAACCAGAAAGTGCTTACTAGGCTAGAGGAATGGCTGCATCATTGGATTTCCTGCTTTATCTGGCCAATTCCCATGACTGGAATATTGCAAACTGGTTGCTGCTCCTTCTGCTTGTGCTCCTCCACATCTAAGATGAAAGAAGAGCACACATCTCCATTTTCTAGTGATTGTAGCAGGATAGTTGTTTCTCTGTGGATTAAATACTTAGGTGCTTTGGCTTTCTTTAGTCAACAAATGAAAATTCATTCCTTTAAAGCTAGTAGATAAATAAGATATACCGTGATTTTTCTTACTATAAACCTGCCAGGTGCAGACTTATCCAAGAGGAGAGTGAATAAGAAGCTGTTGCTTTCTTCCCTTCTCCCTGTTGTATTACCTAGCACAAATAAAAAGACAAGTGACCACACTGTAGGTCTGGAAGCTGAAATAATGTGCTTCACTGCCTCTAACCTCCCCAATTACTGCTGAATTTTCAGGCAAGAACCATGACTGATTTTATAACTCAAATACCATTTTGTTTTCTTTAGTTCTTATTTAACTGTGGTTATTTATTCTTTGGTACTTGAGAGCCATTTTTCAGTAAAATCAAAAGATCAAACTGAACATATTGCAGGTAATCCAGTGCAAAAAACCACAGCATTAATTTAATGAGATTTGTTATTCATTTGGCAAATGAAACAGTGGAGTGGCACTGACATATGTAGAGCAGGGACCAGTCTGAGATGAAAATACATTGATTCATGAGTGACAAAGAGCAGCTTAATGTAACTTGTTGATAAAACTGTCACCGATCTTGCTCTCTATCTAGGATTCTAAGGGAAAATGATGGGAAAGCCATTCTGTGCCATTAATGGCAACTGAGTAAAATGTGCCAATGAGAGCTAATAATACACCTGCATGACACAGACCATTAAGCAGCCAGTTACAACGCTCTCGAATAACACAAACAAATGAAAATGACATTATGGTCAAACCCTTGTCTTATTAAGTTGTTAAATGCTTTTCAGAATAATTAATATGACCTGGAACTGATAATTCAAAAATTTAAACAACTGTCCTGTCTGCTTTCTCCTAGTTAATAGTTATATAAGCCGGCACTGACAAGACGTGAAACTGTAATAAGCAGAACTATGCTGAAGGACATGCTTTCGGCTGCAATTCAGAAAGACTAATAATCTGCAGAAATAAACAGAAAAGACTTCTACCACCATGAAAAGCTACTGCCATAACACTCTCCCAGGTATGTAAATAAAATACGTTTTGAGGTTAAAAGCAAAGATGAATAGCACCGAAAAGTACAGGAATGAGAAATATATGCAGCATCCTATTTATCCTTTCTTTTCGCACTGCACAGGGAAGGTGGTGAGTATTTTCTGATCTACTGATAGAGATTTTTGTTTTTTTCTAAATAACAAATATGCCACAGTTGTCCTCTCTGCACACATGGAGCCAATGCAAGATCTCGCTGAAAGGATTTGGAGATACCACGCCCATGGTACTGGTCATCTTTCGTATGTCTTTATGAGGAATTACACTACATTCAGCTTCGATCACAGGAACAAAAAAGACAACAGGTTCTTGAACAACTCCTCAAAGGCATGTGATGCCCGATTACATATGCAGAATCAAATGAGAGCTGTTTGCACTGAATGTATTATGTCTTCACATATTATGTCTTTTAAAACCTCTCAGGTGAAGAGTGTTGACAGGACCACAGACAGACAGCAACCCTCTGTGAGGATACAGTCCTCCTTCTCCGTGTATCTCCTGAAGGCTGCACAGCCTTGGGCCCATGCAAAGAAGGACACTGTGCTTTTTCCTCTGTGAAGTGAAAGATTATCAGCTCCTGCTGGTCTCATTCCAGGGCTGGGAAAATCAGGTCAGTTACCCTGGCTAAATTTCAGAATCAAGACGCCTGGAGATCAGCATCCAGAGAAAAGAAGGCAACACACAGCTGACACCACCAAACTGATGTGGATCTAATAACTCTTGAATACTGAGGGCGGGGCTGGGTCACAAATGTTTCGTAAGAACTGAGAGTAAAGCCAATACTGTAAAAAACAAGGCCAAACCCCTAATTAAAATAAATTATATTCTTTCAAGCATCTTAAACATCACTGCAATGACATTTAATCTTGCCCCATAATATATTTTAGATTTCTTATTGCATAACTCTGCTTATACTGATTAATATTCAAAATCTTCTTGCAACAGACAAGATTTATAAATTAAACATATGGGTAACTAAATGCCCAATTTAAATAGTTCCAGCACTGCAATTTAGTGCTGTAGTTTTTCACACACTGTTTAAAAACCAACATTTCTTAGTAATTTTTGTTGTGCGAATAATGATAAAATGTTTTTATTAGGAAAGCCTAGATTTTATTTCATACTGAATCAGTTCAGACACTGTAATGAAATATTATTCCTTTAAGTAAAATGATAAATTTATGAGCCTTTAAAAATGCACTTTACTGGCTATCTTTTCATTAGAAAAGTGTTAAAATCAGAAGTATAGAAATTTCTGCATTGATTTCCAAAGAAGAAAAGTAGTTTTACTTTTCATTGAAGCAATCTAGGTGAGTGTGTTGACTCTATTTTTGTTATAGTGGTATAAATACAGTGTAACTCCATTCACTTGAAAGAAGTTGTACTAGAATAAAGCAAGCAAGCATAAGACAAAGCTCACGCATGTTCCTTAAAATGGAGATATAAAATTCAGATCTCTCTTACTGTGCAGATTCCTACACAACATAACCTATTAGCTTCCCACTTTTCCCATTTCCAAACCTATTAATCTGTTAAGTGAGAGGTGCTTTAAATGACTCTCTTCTTGTTCTCCTCTTCCATTGCAATGTCATCTACTTAACTTGGTTTAGTTCAAGAGCATCTTTATCATTCTACTCAAACCCAGTTGCCTTGCTTTTTTCCCTTGGCTTGCTTCTTTTTTTGCTTTTGTCAGTCTGGTTGTAGACTCTCTTGGGTAAAGACCAGCTGTTAATATGCACAGCATCTCCCTTTGTAATCAGTAGTTCTGAAAGGTTGTTACTAATGTTCTCGGAGGACTACTACAAATCATGAATAAGTAGGAAGCCTACACTGTTTCAGGAAAGCTCTGCACCTTGGATATTAAATCACATCCTTTTATTTTCCGCTCTTTGTGCATCAGTTCGTACACTAGTGACAAAATAGAACCTTGGTCATGTATACACCATTTAACCCAAAATGATGTTTAACTGTCTTCCCGTTTGATTCAAATGGGTCTTTTTTCTTAATGTTGTGCTCAAATCACTGCATTCTGCAACAAAAAGTGAAATCGTCTTGCTTATCTACTTGTTCCCTTCAGGGACACATCTCATTAAAAGCCTTTCTGGTGCAGTATACTCTTTCACTATCCCTCCAAGGAGATGTAAAAATGATCTGATACTGTAGCTTTTGCACTGTCTCAAAAATCAGTACCAGGATTCTTGATATTATTTAAAACAACCCGACATGGATGCAAATCCCTTTATTGTGCCAAGTATTTTATGAATTATTAATTAGTCCATTACACTTTTGCCTGCAATGGGAACATAAAACAAGACAAAAGTACTTTGAAAGGTGAAACTTCAAGTGGTCCTGCCTGTCAAGCCGAAAATTTAGACCTGCATTTGTATTTACGATAAAACCTCTCTACTAGTTATAGTTTTATCTGAATCATTACATTAAGGTGTATATATGTGTATATGTGTATATAATGTGTAGATCTATGGGGGTTTGGAAGTTTATGGTACCAGCAATGCATAGGCCAGTGAGGGGATTCAAATAAGAAGAGGAAGAAGACAATAGACACATTTGGATGCACCACAGCCGCAGTGTCTAAAAATATCTCTGCACAATGTTGTAAATGGCTTACTGCACTGATCTATTCAATTTGTGTTGTCTAATGAAATATAGCACTTATCTCAACGTTTTATCATAAGCTTGTATTGGTTAAAAGCATTTGGCTAAATGTCTAATATTGCTGATGGTATTCCCATGTCATATTTCACTTTGCAGATTTGCAAAGATAATAGTGTGGATAAATCCTAGGTATTTCAGACTTTGGAAAGCACACTTTGAGAGGCAAAAGACAGATTAGTAACAGAAAAGGCCAAGAGGGTAACTCAGTTTATAATAGAAATAGTGTGAGTAGCAAATAATTGTGCCATAATTAAAGAAAATAAAACATGTCATCATACTTCTAGGTGGAAAAAGCTGGAAACCAATCACATCTGGCATTAATAGTTCCAGTGCTCTTGCGCAGTATAAATCTAACAAACTAGAAAAAAAGACTATACTTTTAGAAAGAAAACATTTAGGTGTTCACACTGAGACTTTGCAAGTCTTTTCCTTGCTTCAATCTCCTCATCAGTTTTTAAAATTTAGATAGAGTTTTAACACTCTTATAAAAAATGCATTTATAAGCAGTTCAGTGCCCACTAGATTGCATTTGTTTATAATAAGGTCCATACATTATGTTTCTATAACACAGAGAAAAAAAATCACTATCCCTGTCCTTGGCGGCAATGAATAAAAAGTACTGTAAGAACAGAACATATTTTGTACAATTAATAACCTGTCGTTGTCATTGGACTGTTGACCCAATTAAAAAGATCTTCTAAAAACCATCAGCAACAACAAACTGTTTTTTGCCCAGCTGTATTCTGGTTCCACTGGAGTTCTAAATGCAACTTAATTTGCAAATGCATCAAAAAGGCCAAGACCAAAATCACATTTAACTAAATCTAAACACATTGTGAAGCATATGTTCATCACGTGGCCTGGTTCTTGGCTTATCTGTTCTGTATAAAATATGTCTTGAGACTCTTACTCAGGTTTAATTTGGACAAAACTTCAATTAGCATTAGTGAAATATGCATCATTAAGAAATTCAAGATTAGCCTAATATATGGTCCCTCTCAGATCATAAAAAAGTAAACAATTCAGACAAACCATTGGGGAGTGTATATTTATCAATGAGGGATTAAGCTTTACAAATGGTAGCAATGACTAAATGCTACAGAAATGCATGGTTTTAACGAGTTTCCATAAAGATGTTTTTACACTCATGTACTGTACTGCCTTTAAAATATTTCTAAAAGCCTCAGAGCAGAAAAATGCATGACGGCAATGTGATCAGAGTAAGTTGTTCTTTGGTATTAGTATATCTGAAACTAGTTTACTAGTTGCATTAGAATCAACTCAATTTGCTTTGAGGGTTATTAGTAGCTGAACAGCTAAAGAACACTGCCTTATGCCTTTAACCTTGTATCAGCTTTGGCATGAAGCAGCATATTAAAATAGAACATATATATAAGACATATAAATAATTCACTGTCTGTATCACATAGCTCAGTGTGTATTACATGGGGACCCATACTTGCATCAAAATGAGTTAAGTTACATGTATTTATAAGAACTACCAGTAGTATCCTACCCAGTGAAACAGTCTATTTCAACTTCTCCAGCTACTACCAGAAATGACTGAAGCAAATACTAGCTGAAGAAAAAAACCCCACTCATTCATTAAATCTCTGGGGTCTCCCACTTTTAGTTACCTATAGAACCACAAGTACATTGAGAGAAATGTCCTAGGACACTTAGGTGCAGAGCTGCTCTAACAGAGTAAGCTGGTACCTTATTGCCTTCAAGAACAATGCAGCACCACAGACTCAAGTACAATGGAAAGATGACCTTGGAATTCAAATTTCTAGACAAAAATGGAGCCAGTTAGGATTCAGTGCTGAGCTTGGCCATAAACCTCCACTGTAATCTTAAAAAAATTGATTAAGGTCCAAATTTTGTCACTGTCCCGTTAAAATGTTACCTCACCCCTTGTGTAACTCTACTTGAGCCTCAAGTAAGAGACTTCTATAGATGAAAATGCAGAACAGAACAATTCTGTTCCTAACTCAAATAGAACCATCACCTGAATACCAGACTTGTCTGTCTTGCCCATTTAGATGGGAGTAGGATAATCTACTACTGTATGCATGTGCGGTACTCAATACAACAAAGTTCCAATCTTTGTTGAGAGACTGCATGTAGTCCTGTAATAGATATAAAAATAAAGGGTTCAGGTGAAAGAAATGCTCAAGTACAGAAAATACAAGATAAAAACCTACACCAGCGATTCCTAACCACATAATAAACAAAATACTGCATAAACAAAATACTACCATTTCTAATCAACTCTACTGCCCAGCCCAAGTACAGAATATTTAGAGTTTGGAACTAGCATATATTAATGATTAGATTAAGTAGTTTGCACAAGAAAAAGTAACTTGTTAACAACTAAGACAGTAATATTACTTGTAAAATGTTAGGTCCAAACTAATTTTACTAATTTACCTCATGATTATCATTTCCTGGACTTATGTGTACAGGAAAACATTTAGGCTTCTCTTTATCTGCAGTAGGAAAAGAGAACTGAAAAGCTTTGACTTCCCAGCACAATTTTTTATTTAACCAAAATAAAAAAGCCTCTTTCCTAGAGAGGAGAGATATTCACTGGTATTTACAAACATGTTTGCTTTTCTTAATATTCCCCAAATACTAAGCATTACTCTTAATTTGCAAAATTAAAAGTCAGGTACAGGGCAACATTTTCCAAACAGATGGTACAGCACCTGGAGATGCTGTTCCCACTGGATGGTAAAACACACATGCCAGTCACAAGAGTCAATAAGTCTCAACACGTAAGGCAACAGGATCCACTTTGGTCACAAGCAAGTCAGTATGAAGGACACCATTACCTGAAAATGCCCAACTGTGCTATAATTTGAAGAAATATTTTGTAATAAATCTCATCCTGACTCATAAGCTGTCAACAAGCTTATCACCCGCTACCTCCACGCACTACAGTGCAACCCCCTTTCTCATCTTTCCTGACTTTCTTAAAGTGCCCTGAAGTTGTCCAACAGAGTGCTCAGCTATTATGAGAGCTATTTTGGTTCTGTAATTCCAGTGATGCCATAGCCCTGACTACCCACAGTCCTGTGCCTGCTTTCCTTTCACACCTCACCTCATCTGTGGGCGTTGGTCTCCAGCCCCTTAATTTAAAGCTCTCAGTACTCAATGTCTCTCCTGCTGCTGCTGAAAATTCACAGTAGATTTTTATTCACTTGGCATATGAAAGTGAAGTGTTCCCAAAGTAATAATCCTCTCTGTATGTTGCTCCAAGCTGGTGAAGCAGTGGTAGCTGTTATTCAAAGGACAGCAACAAAAACATGCAGCCCTGGCTCAGCGTATCAGTTTTTTGTCCACACATGCAATGTGCCCAGAATTATCCTGGTTTTCTTAGTTCCATGTCTAGCTTTCCCCAATCAGCTTTCTTTACAGAGCAAGGAACCGGCTTTATTGTGTTTAAGGAATTTTACTTCAGGATTTCTGCTACATTTGGTGTCTGCATAATTCACTTACAGATAAAATTCAATACTATTATCTTTATGTTAATATTTGCTTTTGATATTGCAGCAGTCAAGCATGTAACTTGCACCTGGTATGGTCAGCCAGGCTGGAAACGTTTTCAGTAAGAACCTCCCCCTCTGCCAAGTTATTTTTCTGATGAGGAATTTTAAAACCTGCAGTTTGAAGTCAAAAAAGGACAAGAAAAAAAAAATTCCCTTGACTAAAAAGGGCATCATGCTTTAAACACTAATTTCTGACATGTTTAGTTCCCAAGAAGCCAATACTGGGGAATTGAACCACTTGCACAGAACGATACACTGTAAGAATGGCATTACTTAGCCCAAGTTAAACATAGAAGTAACCCTATTTCTTCCCTTAAGCACCAAACAAGGGAAAATCACCACTTAATCTTTGGCATTTGCTATTTACCTTGTAAATTATGACTCAGCAGGGAGACTTGCTACTTCTCCCCTATAAATGTAACTTTGGAACAGAATGGGCTCAAGTTCTCCCTTCTTTTCTCTATAAAGCTGGAATAAAATAACTACAAAAACATTGAATTTTTATAAATTTACAAAAATCCTGAAGGAAATGACTAAATAAAACACAATTTTTAAAAAATAATAATTTTGAGCATCCTCTCTTTGAAGTACTTGACAAAGTTTTTTCCTTTACATTTCTCATGGAGTAGTTTTCAGAACTGAAACAAACCTTTGCAGACTAATTAATTTGCTCTCTCTCTCGTATTAAAGAAAAATTCTGTATACCCCTATCCTTAGCTGAACACTATATAGCTATTACTTACACATTTGGTAAGCATCTGTACTCACTAGGTCAACATGTATCTCACACTTAGCAATTATTGCAATTCCAAATCCATAATTGTGTGTTGCTGCTAAGGGCAGCCTATGGCCTGTTTTTTCACTGAGCGGCTTTTGCACACACTTACTTACAGGTCTCGGGACATTAGGGATTGCTCCCACTAGAAAAAAAAAGGCATGCAACAAGTGCAGGAAGAGTCTTATGCAGGTAACAGCAGGCACAGTTACGTTCATGTATATTTTCAAATAGCTCAGTTAAAATGAAGTAAATGGAGTTTAAAATATCCCAGCTGCTTCTGTGTAGGTGTGGCAACATTTGTTGTTTCAAAACCTGAGTTCAACCTTTTTTGCTGTTGTTTTTTTTAATCAGGCATCAGATTTTCAACCAAAGTGTGTATGCCAAAACATCACAGCCAAAATCCCAAAAGATTTCAACTTAGAAATGCTACCACAACATCATTGCCTTGATTGCTTTCGTATTCTTCTAGGGGAAGAATCTAGTACTTTTTAAAGGATGCAGCTGAGGAGGCAACCTGACTCAAAGAAGAAGCTACTGAGCTGCAGTGACTGTGAAACAGGAAAAATAAAAAGAAATGCACTCCTTTTCAAACAAATTTTTGAGCAGTTCATTTTTATATAGGAGTCTATTAAAAATTAATCAACCAGAGCTGATTCTAGGTTTATATTAAGACAAAGATTTTCAGTTGTGTTCAGAGCATGTTTCCTATTTTTCTTCAAAAAACTTTCATTAGTGATCAAGATAAATTATATATTAAAAATTATTAAAATGTTGAATAAAAAGCTGTCTGGGAGCCATAAATTAACTAGTTTAGCTTGCAGTCAGCTGCACTTCATCTTACTCTAAATAAAGTTTTAGGTCAAACTGGAAATCATCTCCTGAACATGTTTCTTATCCATGCCATGCAGAGAGGTCTGGATTGACCATACTGGCAGATTTCAGAACAGTGACAGCATCACTGCCGCTTTAGAAGGTGCTCTGAAAGCTACATTTTCTCTGAGCTACACTCCAAGGCCAGGAGGAGGATCAGTCAAGGCAAAGTGCAGCAACCCATCTATAAAAAGTGCTGCTGCTGGAACCAAACTATACCTAAACTGCATTGGCATGCATTTTATTTCCCAAATTTATTTCCTATGCTTTAAACTGTTGGTCTATGTTAGAAACCTGAAATAGATCACTCCAGTTCATCTTGAGTTCATCCAGTTCATCATCATATTGCTCTCAAGCAATACTCTCATGCAATACTATGGCAGTCGTCAAGTATCCAAGCCAGCATTCCAAAAAGTCAACACAAAGAACCTACATATCTTTGAAGACTCTTCTAAAATTTAGTGTGCTATAAAATTTGTCTTGAAAAAGTTTGACCTTCCAGTGTAAACAACTTAGGACATTCTAGGTAAGCATTCTAGAAAGTATTACAAAGCCAGCTTTTACCCAAAAATAATTTTCACTTTTTCTCCCCTTTGGTATAGTTCAAGTCATCTATTAATTCCCTTACACTAGAGAAAGTGTAGTTTCTAACATGGATGAATCAGTTGTACTGTCGGAAGATACAAAACCCATGCATTATTGTAGCATAAAGAAGTAATTCAGTTATTAAGCAGTCATACAGGAGACAATGCCCTTAATAGAATTAGGGCAGTTTTACAAAACCCAGCACAGAAAGCAGATTGCAACTTTTCTTAAGCTCTGCAATAAAATCATCTGAATCCAGATACAGGATCATTTTTTTCTGGATCTGGCCATTAGCGGCTGTACCTATCATTTATACCAGTAAATGCCTGTTATTATAGCAAATGCCTTAATACTAAGAGATATAAGGGATTTTAAAAATTATTATTATCTTATTGAATTACTTTTGAAGAATTTTCAAGAAGTTTCACTAACTGCCTAAAGCAACGAATAAGGTAATTTTATTACCATCTCTAAGTTTTGGGTTTTTTTATGATATCTCTCTCTTAGTACCCAAGAATTAAAAACATAGCAGAGCTAGGTAGAAATACAGTGATAGGTGAGCTGTTGCAAGAAGGAGATACCAAGCACTCTAACACAAAAACTGACAATTGGGATGAAACACCCCTACCATTGTCTCCAATGTACTCTTATTCTTAAAGTCACTCTGATAATGAAAGACCAGTTATATTGCTAGTAGCTTTTGGTCCTGGTTGAGCATAATGCAGAAGTTCCTATAAAAAACATATTGAGAATATTGGTGGTTTGGAAGAGGAGTTATTTATAGTGACAATATGTATCATCTGTTGTCTGTTTATCTGAGTTTCATTACAATAATCCTTCAAAAGATCTTGTTTTGCAGTGCCAGGGGCAGGCAGAAGCTAAAGAGAGTTCTGGTAAAGTCAGTAAAGCTTTGAAACCCCAGTGTCTGTAGTGACAGCCAGACCCTTGCGAGGCCCTACAAGAACCATATATTGAACCATACAATCAAATATAGACTTGTCTTTTATCTGAATATTTTAAGGAGAGAAACACTAAGACTCCAAGTCCCTAGTCCTCATACCATCATGAACTATTACAACCAGACATGAGGAAAATGTGTCAGAACGCATCAGAAAGAACATGTCAACTTGCAGAAAAGAATTAAGATGCAGCAAAAATTAATTTCCAAAGAAATTGTACCTTTCAAAAATTGATATGAATTTAAAGCATTGTATAAGCAGAATTAAAAGACAGCATGAACCCCAAATGTGATCAAATACATGAATTAATATGGCACAAGATAAAATAATGTCATACTAAGTGATAAGAGATTAATGCTATGCAAAGGCAGAGTCCATCTAACCATTATTACTAGTAACTGACAAATGGTTGCAACCATAAAAATCCACTGAGATCCATAGCTCTGTTCCTCTGTGTACACATGGACAGAATCAGTCTGCTAAAAGAAAAGCTCAAGAATTCAAAATGTTCAGTAACCACTCTGCTATCCACCATCCTTTTTATGCAAAAAGTACTAAGATGCAATGTCATCAAAATCTACCTTGTATTTCATGTACCAAGAACGCTATCAACTTTAATTTGCTTGTTCTGTGGGGTTTTCTACGGAATTCCATAAGAATTGCTTTAATATGATCTATTATGGCTGGAGCCTTCTATGTAATAACCCAAACAATTGCTGATAAGCAATCATGCATTAGAAAAATCTGTCTTTATCTACTCTAGGGCCCCAAATTGTAACAAAAAATTCCTTTTACAGCAAGTAATCAAGAGCTGAGAGTGGGATAGAACTAGTAAGTCTTGAGGAGCAAGTAAGATTTTAGGTTTTCCAACTACTCTATGAATTATTTTTAAGCTTTTTTTTTTCATTTTTAATGTTAAATTCTAAATAGAAAAGGGATATAAAAACATACAACAAAATTCATGAAAATTAATTTGTCGTCTTCACAGCTGCTTGAGATCCCCCAAATCAGAAAGTTACATTAAGTAATGTAATATAATTAATTTACATGTAATTATTTAATGTAATTTAATGTAATTAAAAATGTTAGAGCTTACGCAAATAGTGACAAATCACAAGTTTACTTATAAGTACAGTAATTACTCTTATTTATAAAACAAGAAATAGTTCATTTGAGGGTGGTTGTAAGTGTAAAGCCAAAACACAGGAAGCAGAAATTCAGCTTTGGATACTCACTTCTTACATATATGTATAACAATTGAGGACTGATTTTCACTCAGCTCTCTCCTGTTTTCAAGGAGATTATCATTCAGCAAAAATGCTGAACTACTTTACAGTCACACTTTTTACTGAGAGAAGTCTCAGTAAAAGAACCTTAGATTTTATTTGGAAAGGATAAGAACCAAGGTTATCTTGATCACAGATAGTAGACGTTAAGAATTGAAAGTACTTGACTAGCAAATTCCCTTACCAATGTGCATCTTTTTAAAGTACAAGCAAATCATGATGAGCCGATATAACCTTTAAATCTGAAGAACGTTCGTAACTTAGATTAAAACCTCACTTTGAAGTAATGGGAAAACAATCTCTTCTCACTTATCCATCTTCTTTTACTGCAAAAGTATACTCATGTACTTAAGCAAGCAACTGATTTTGCACCTATGCTTGGTTTTTAACCGTGACAGATGAGAACAATTTTCCCACTGGGGCAAGAGCTATGGAATTTAAGTTGTAAGTGAAATAGAGGGTGAAATCCTTGTCCTTTTCTTATATTTGTGTAACCGGATGTCAGAGCTGTGTCTGTGTGCGCACCCAGTGCACTTAATTCCCTGGAATTCCAAGAAACTCCCCAGCTAGTCATCTCCACCGGTGAGAATAGATCAGCTGGACACAAGACGGAAATCCTAGCTGCCCTCAGGACAAAGGATTTGAATAACTGCTATAAGGAGGTCTCCAGGAGGGACTTTTGGAAAGTACTGAGTGTGCTACCCTATGCAAAAAATTCAACAACTTAGGGGTTTCTTTAAACAAACACTCTGCCCATGAGTGTTTAACATGATCCAGAAGGGAAAAATTAAATTATTTTCATCTTTGCACTTCTGCAGCAAAGGAAACAAGAGCAAAACCTCCTCTTTGAGGTGATACTGAAAACTTTCAGAGTCCTTCAAAATATTTTGCCAAGCCCTTTAATATCATTGTTCTCCGGAAACACAATATGTCTCTGAGGAAGGGCCATGAAGGGGTTGCATGCCCAAAACTGGGGCATGCAACTATAGCAGTTGCTAATAAAAGATATTGCCTCAATCAACAATTCTTCTCATGCCTACATCCTTAGACTGCCAGGATTGTACGAAAGCACCATTAAAAACTCTCTTCTAGAGATCTAGAAAAGAATTTCTATGTTATCGAAGTAGGGATGTGAAACCATTTTCTAGATAGGTTTCCTTCCATCAGATTAGGATGGTAATTCAATACAGTAGAACCAGCTCTTGTACTGATAAAAATAACCTCCAAAAGTGTGTGATTGAAAATAATGAAAAATTTAAATTAAAGGGGTTTGGTTTTGTTTTTAACACACATACACTAAAATCTTTACCCCTTTTGTTATTATTTGGGGTCATTGAACAACTGGAATTTTGCTTCATGAATTCTACTTTAAATATGCAGATCCCAGGCAGCCTTTTCTCATATATAACTTAAGCAATAAAATACCAAATGTATAAGACAAGAAAAGAAGTTCATGAGTCTTATTAGTAATTCCTAAAAAGATGAAAAATCTGTAGCTTTTTTTTAGCATTAATTTTTATATTCATGAAATTGAGAAGCTACAAGGGCTGGTGAAACTGAGCAGAATACCTTAACTGAGTCAAGTACTTTCAATTCCTTTACTTGAAACTCAACTGTTTTTTTCCAAGTCAAGAGCAGAGGCTCTTACAATTGTCATTATACAGAAATTTTGTTATGCTGATTTGATCAAGACTGAAGGATGACTATGAATTACTATGAGAAATTACAAAAACAAGCAAGCAAAACCAACCCCAAAACCTACTCTGGTCTCTCAACATGGAGTCTTAACATTCCAGATGATTGTCTATCTTATCTCATATAGATTACTGAACCAAGATTTCATAAGCACAATTAAATTAGTATATGGACACAGTTTGAAGTGATGACATCAAAAAAATGAATGCAAGTTCATATTTCTGCCACATTTCCTCTTATGAATTCAAGAACCTAGCATTCTTGCGTGAATCAGTTTTAGACCTCCAGAAGGACACATGTTATCCATCATGCAACTCTGTTTTCCAGTTAATGAAAATGTCTCAGTATATTGACTTTCAGGCATAATGTGAAGACCATGTTTTACTTAAGGTATTACTGAAATGTGTAGGCGAAACTGTTGGTTCTTTCTTTACAATATAAGTTGGTTTAGTTGGAATCTGCTCATTGGAATATGATTTTAAGAACCTAATTCTACATAAATCTACAATACATGTCTATGAAAAAATGCAACTGAGTTTCTGAAGTAGAACTTTTACAATATTATTATGACTACACTTTAAATCACATACATAAGTCCACTTTCACTGCTGCTTCCATTATTTCAGGATTTCAATCAGCATTTAGAATTTAAAAGTGGAGAGAGATCTTCAAACCTTAACTTGAAGAGTGGACTAAATTCAAAGAAGAATTTGAATTTGAATTCCAAGCGCACCAAAGATTTTGTAATTTTTTGCAATTTTTTTTTTCTTTTTTTTACAATGGCTGTTAATAAATTCTGTTGAAAACAAAATAGTTGTTGACAATGTGTTTCCTAAATAACAGTGGCCAGAAATGTACTTCGATTTATTCAACCCTTTATGG
Organism: Fulmarus glacialis; assembly: GCF_000690835.1. NCBI lineage: Eukaryota > Metazoa > Chordata > Aves > Procellariiformes > Procellariidae > Fulmarus > Fulmarus glacialis. Next base: position 27,525 of record NW_009214690.1, read on the forward strand.
AAGGCTAGAATATGCTAAATAAACATCTATTTGAGGTGACACCAAATGATATAATAATGAGCTACAGGAAAAAAAGTATTTCTATATCTGTGGCATTTCTCTGAAAAAAAAAACAACACCTTTTTTTTCTCCTCCTTCAGTTTACAGACAGGTGTCAAATATGGTTAACCTTCATTGATCTTCATCCAAAAACGATTGAGTTTAAATAAAGGTTAACTAAAAAAATCCACAAGAGGGAACACAAGCATTGGCACACAAGAAGTAACAAAGAGAAACAGTGACTGAAGAGATTGAAAAATTTGCATCTCACTAGATTCTTTTTGATTTCTATTCAATTTATGAATAACATCAAGGAATTTTAATATAAAACTTACAGAACAAAATTATACAATTTAACTTTCGGAGATATGACTAGACTTTGATTTTTACAAACCCATCTTTCCAATAAAAAAGAAAAATACTCTTAATTGGCGCTTTAAAACCTCTGATTGTAAGATCTTTAATAATCCTTCATGAAACACAAAGGACATTTTTATGTAAGGGTAAGAGACCACACTTTTTAAAAATTAATTTTCAAAGTTACAATGTTACTATTATAAAAGTAAATTTAGCGTGCTGAACACTTGGAGAGAAAAACAATACTTTTGTTTCAGATTGCTAGTGAGCCTCTTGCTCTGGTAGCTCTTATTTGCAATTCCCACATGAATCAAAACAATCATATTTCCAAAAGTCTAATTGGAACACACTTCCTGAAACTTGACTTATTGTTCTGTGCATCTTCTACTCCTTTGATAAAAATCTGGAAAGAGCTTTTACAAATTGCTAATTTCTATTTAATGCCACTATAAGAACTATCATACTGCATTTACATTAAATTTTTTGGGCATGCTATTGCAGCTGTAGCATACCAAATGCCAATACTACTAGCGCTGCAAGATTAAGTTCCTTCAGGATTGTTTCAACCAGAAAACACCAAGCCTATCTGTATCCATCACATTTGCCAGCATAATTTTTTTAACTTCCTCAGTTCAAACTGGTCTCCGTGCTGAACACAAACATACCTTTTCAAAATCAGTGTCATTAGTTCTAACTGTGCTACCTCAAGATCAGTCTCAGATCATTATTTTTAAGACATATCCCTCTTCCTCTGTAACTATTTTTTTTACCAGATTATCTGAATGCTTTACATCATCTGATGCATATATCCTCTGTAGTACAAACACGTTCTTTCTTATCTCTTGACTTAGAATCATAGAATCATTAAG
>NW_009214691.1:0-4320 GCF_000690835.1 Fulmarus glacialis
CCAGCTGGAGCCCGTCAGGAAGAGGGGCCATGGCGATGGGCTAAAGAAACATAGGCAAGAATTAAGAAATAGGGACAGGGAGCCTTACAGAAGGAAACTGTGGTGGGTTGACCTTGGCTGGCCACAGGGTGCTCACCAAGCCGCTCGATCTCCGCCTCCTGCACAAGACGGGGGAAAGAAAATACAACAAAAAAGCTTGTGGGTCAAGATAAGGACAAAGATCACTCACTAATTACTGTCACAGGCAAAACAGACTCAACTGGGGGAAATTATTATTTATTGTCAATCAAAATCAGAGTAGGATAATGAGAAACAAGAACAAATCTAAAAAATACCTTCCCCCCACCCCATTCTTTTTTCCTGAGCTCATCTTCACTCCTGGCTTCTCCACCTACTCCCCCTGTGCAGCGCAGGGGGACAGGGAGCGTGGGTTGCAGTCAGTTCATCATCGTCGTCTCTGCCGCTTCTTCCTCCTCACGCTCTTTTTCTGCTCCAGCGTGGGCTCCTCTCCACGGGGTCACAGGTCCTGCCAGGAGCCCGCTCCAGCGCAGGTTCTCCAGGGGGTCACAGCCTCCTTCAGGCAGAGGAAGAGAGCAGGACTGAGAGATGGAGAAAGCAGCATTAGGGGCAGAGGGATAGAGAGAGGAAAATACAGGTTGGAGTGACAGAGAGAGAAAGAGAGCAGCAGAACCCGGACAGAGAGTGGGAGAAAGAAAAACCAGTGACCAGCAGCAGGCCAGAGGCGGGGGAAGGAAGGACGGGAGGAAGGAGAGAGAGACAAGTGAGGGACGGGGAGCAAGAAAATGGGATACAGAGAAAAAGAGAGGGATGGGGAGCAGGACACTGGGATAGAGAGCAAGCAAGAGCAACAGGGAGAATGACAGGGAGATGGAGCCAGAGGAAAAACAGGGACCACAAGCAGGACAGGGAAACGGAAAAGGAAAATTAAGGATGGGGAGCAGGACAGAGGGGTGGAGAGACAATGAGGGACACAAGGCTAACAACACAGCACAGCGGGATGGAGAAAGAGAGAGAGGGATGGGGAGCAGGACAGAGGGCTAGACAGAGAAAAAGAAAGGAAGCAAAGAAAGGAAGAAAGGTGGAAAGAAAAGGTCAGAGAGGTAGAGAAATCAAGAAAAACAGGGACGAGGAGCCCTGCAGAGAGATGGAGCAAGAAAATGTAGGGCTGGTGAGCAGGACAGAGGGGGAGAGAGATGGGGGGTGGAAAGGAGAGGAAAAACAAGGGAGGGACGAAGATGGTGACAGGGTGCGGGACATACAGAGAGAGAAAAAGGACAGGGAACAGGACAAAGGGATTGAGAAATAAAGAAAGAGTCAGATCTGTACAAGAAGGAAAAAAAAAACAGCAATGGGCTAGAGGACAGATATGGAGGAAGAGAAAAAGGGGGCAGGAAGCAGGACAGAGGAGGAGAGAAAGGAAAAAAGGGAGAGCACAGGGCGGTTTAGCAAGAAACAACTGGACAGGCAGCAGCTTAGGCCCTTCCTTTTGCACAATTCACTGCCTGGTGCAAAGACAACTGAATAGTCATTTCCTGCCTCCTGTGCCGGTCCCCCAACCTCAAGATGGCACAGAGAAGAATATCTAACCACATGTAAACTACCAGGAGAAACAAAGGTAGAGTAAAAAGATTTTTAACTCTTTCTCAGTCCCCAAAGTCCTGGGAGACACTACACTCAGCCTAAGCACTGGCCTTCATGGTCTGAGTAATTGCACCTTGACCTTGAGAGTTTAGGCTACCATTTTTAGACCCCAGGCAACTCAGATTCCACACCATCCACTCCGCCCTGTACGTCATCTGCTGCTGCTCTTCTCTCAGCAGAAACCCTGTTCGGAGAGGTGCCTCGATGGGATGCAGCAGGGAAAAGGGGACGGGGACCACTGGCTCCCATGGATGGAAAAGTGCTCTAAGACAAGCAGCCACTGGGCCTTTTCTTTAGACAAAGCAACGAAGGAAGATTATACACTGGGTATTTTCAGATGCAAATAGGCAGCTGTTCTGTAACACAACGGAAAATACAGTAAATTCCCCATTTATACTTTATTTATATGAAAAGATGTGTTTCTAAAGCTTACCTCCAGGATTTTGAAAGAATCATGTTTTTATGTCTATTCTGTTGTATCCTAGATTGAGCTCAGTCAGGTTGGTGCAGTAAGCAAAGACTCTGTCAGGGAGCTTATACAATTCATCACGTTCTAACTTCAGAATCTGCCGCAGGGGCACATTTTGGCACGATTCTGGTTGCAGTTTAGAGATGCTGTTGTAGCCTGCATTCGGGTAAACCAGCTGGCCGTACTTGGTCAGATTTGCAGGAAGAACAGCACTTCCCATCGTTTTACCTGCAAAGGCAAAATGAACACGGTACAAACTACAATCATTTTGACACAACTTGTATCTTAAACTGAAGACTAAGCAAGCCAGGCTCAAAAAACATGTAGTTTTATACTGAGCAAACACTCAGTATGTTCCACCCATAAAGCAGCATTCATTTCTGCAGAAAAGGTATGTCTAACAGTCTCTCTAAATTAAGATTTTTCTTTAAAAACAATAGTATTGCCTTACGTAAAAATAATTTTGTTCAAACAGCTACCAACACTTTATCTATTATCAATGCAAATTTCCAACCATTTTGCCTTTTCTGATTAATTTTGCATTGCTTTAACATGCATAAAATACAATAAATATGATAAATTGTACACAGGCTCCTCAATGTTAATCACTGAGCTCCGAGCTTAACCACACTAATAAATATTTATACACAGGCCCCTCAATGTTAATCACTATGCTCTGAGCTTAACAGCACTGATAAATATTTATAGTTATAGGCAGTAAGAATGCCCAATATACCACTTCTTTATTTTACAGTTCTTGCCAGTTTCCGTTTTACAAGCCAGCCACACAAAACTCTAACCGCTTTTCCATCTCACGGCAAAAGAAGGAATACCAGGCTATAAAAAGGTGTATGAGAAAGTAAGAGCAGACAAAATAAATCAGCACCAACCTAATCAGGGAAGGAAACGCAGAAGAGCCAAGGTGTAGAGAAAACACTGTCCGTAGATCCAATATATTTATCCAAATACTTCCAGGCAAACTTACACATTTAAGAATTTATATACCCCATATCTTTTGAGCATTTCCATTAGGATATCAACCTCTGTCCACTGGTGCTCCAATCTTCAATGGCTCTGCCTGTTTAGGCATTACATTTCTGATGAATCTCGGACTTTTTCATATTTTATTCAGTTTCTATTTAGTATCCATAAGATTTAAATTCACCTGGTGATCTTGTATTATGGCTTTACTGGATAAGGAAGAAAATTAATTCCACACAAATTCTGACTGGAATAGGGCTGTAAGAGCTCAGAAGGGTTTGACTACCCTGCTGAGTCATGGAGCTTGTCTAATTAAATAGCATTTCTGCTAATCATGAGAGAAGTGCAGTGTATCTTCTGTATCATTCTCTATGGAATTAATCTGTAGCAGAGAGAAAACAAATACTTTGGGAGTGCTTGCCAGAATATTTTTCCATGCTTTAGCAGAGAACAGTAAGCTTAGGTTCCTCCACTTCAATTGTTTCTTTTTTAAAAAATATAAAGCTTATACTTTCACTTTACAGTGAAAGCATTGAGTGTCTCCACAGTCTCCATATACACATACCTATATGGCCTTCTGCCAACCCATTTGGAACCTACCTGCCAACCTCAGTTTACCAGTGAGTTAAGTCTCAGCATGATGGGCTCCCAGGTAAAGACCAACGGTGCCCCACTACAGAACAGGCTACAGAAGGGAATTTCACCTTACTAGACTTAACAGGAGTCTAGAAGAGCTTCTCAAAAGACTAACTCCCAGGAACATGAGCTTTCTTAGTTCTGCAGCTCACATTTTCCTTTGCTTGGAGCCTGTGTTTAATTAACATGATCTAGCTTTGAGCACATTAGGTTATTGCTCAATAGCAAACAATGAAACAAGAAATTAAACCAGCATTTGTACAGAAAAAGAAAAAGCCTTCAGAACTGATGACATTTTTTAAAGAGAAGAGTTTTCACTACCATAACAAAACACTCCAAGGAACTGACACCGCAACCTGCAGCCAAACAGGAGTTTAGCAGGTCAGGCCCCAGAAGAGTTTGGCTCCATGGGTGACCTGCCTTCTCAGAGGGCAGGCACTAGGAATGCTCAGGTGACAAAAAGCCACGTTTGAGTGGCCAGAGGGGAACCCTGTGCGTGCCTCTGTGGGAGCAACCTGGCCATCCAGGGAGAGGCATCAGTCAAATCCAATCGGAGCGGGGATACAAGCAAG
>NW_009214691.1:4330-5871 GCF_000690835.1 Fulmarus glacialis
GGAAAGAGGGACCTAAAGCATTGCAAAGGTGCACACAAAGGACTGCAAGAGACCGTTTAAACTAAACCTTAATGAAAAAACAATTCCCTGCTGGGCACTGCATGTGAGCCTGACTCATTTCCTGCAGCTCACGCAGCCTGGCTCTCCACTCACCTGCCACCGGCAGACAGGGAAGGGGAGGGGACAGCAAATAACCAAACCTGGTGGTCCTGCAGACAGCCTGTCCTGCTACAGCCACTGCTGAACACAGCACCCGTGTCCCTGTAGCCGAGGAAAATAAAGGCCTCATTCCTCTGCTAGAAGAGCTCAGGAAAACAAAGGGGGACCTTTGTAACAAAAGCTTTACCTCTGGCCTGCATCCTTCTGGGGGTTTGTTTAGGGAGATCAGATAGCTGCCATGCTCCTCCAGCTTGTCTTCAAGTTTGAAAGGCACAAGAAACATACTGCACAAACATGAACCGAGGTCTTTGGCTGACTTCCAGAGGGGCCTGAAGGGCTGCCACCTTCTGCTTTTTTCACTGGGAAATCCAGGGAATCTGGAGTCAGCTTTAGGTGTTTTATGCTTTGGTTGGGGATCCAGGGAAGAAAGCACACTCCTGTTATCAGACTTATGTTACAGGATAATATTTAATGGACAAAAGAAAGAACAACAGTTCTAACGTTACGAACAAGAACTTTAAAAAGCTGGAGAATTTAGCAGGGGAGCTGCCAGCACCTCCCAGGGAGGGATATTCCCACTTCACCTATATTGCCTTCTCTTTTTTTTAAAACACAAAAATACCTCCTGCCAGCTGGGGACACCACATCCAAGCACAAGCACCAAAGCATGCTCGTTAAGCAAACAGCGTTGCCACCGACTTTGCAAGTTAAGAGGAATCCAAGATCAAGGAGATCGCCCAAACTGCTCAGCAGGACTTTGGCTTTGTACCGCTGATATTCGCATCTATTATCAAGAAGTGATGAATGGCATCCACTTACCGCTGCTCTCCCTTCTGCACCACATTTCCCTGACCTGAAATGTGTCAGGGGTGCCGAGGGCGGAGATCACTCCTAGGCTCAGAGTCGGGCTGGCGCTTGTCATCTGTTGACAGAAACCGATTTAAGCACACAGACACGTCACAGATGAGCAGCATCACGCAATCCTCCTTATAACTCAATTACCATTTATTCCAAGCTAATTCCACTGTCTCTGAAAATCCTCGAGGACGTATCCCAAAAGCAGATATGCTGACTGACAGATTACTGACAGGAATATTCTTCTTTTAATGTAGAAACAAAGCACCAATAGGTTCCTACAGAGCCACATAAAGTATCCCTTTTTAAAAGGGAATTTGTTTATGCGACACAGCAATATATTACATTTTTAAAAGAGATAATCACGTATTTTCCATTGTATTAAAAATAAAAAATTGTTTTTAAAAGTCCAGGTGAACATTTTAAGTGCAGCTTTTAGATGTGTGCCTGCAGCGCCGGGGGAGAGGGAGGGCGAGGGTTGCCTCCCCAGGGGGGACCCCCCCAGCGGGGCCTCCCTATAAGGAGCC
>NW_009214692.1:0-7394 GCF_000690835.1 Fulmarus glacialis
TGTCCCAGTAACCCGCCAGCTTCTTACTTCCCCTTAAGGAAACAGTAATAGGAGAACCTTCAGGTGTTCCTACGTAAGCCTAAGGGGCAAAATTGCACCTTTCCGTGTTTAAAGCAGCTGAGGTTCTCAGGGAGCCGATACGTGACTTCAGGAGAGGTGGAAAACGCAAAATCCTAAACGGGTTTTTAACAATCCCAAGCGCAAGCACGCTTACCGAGGCGCGAAGGCTGCAGGGAGCAGCCCGGCGCGTGCATTCGTATCGCCACAGGGCAGCAAAAGGATCCCCGGCACCACCTGTTACCCAAAGAAAACAAAAAGTTACAAGACAATCACAAATCACTTATTCCGTTGGTATGTAGCCTGGCAACAATACATATCCTGTAAAAATAACCTCACAGCGAGAAATACCCGTGTGTGGGTTAGGGATGTACCTGAATTTTGACGCCTGCTGCACGCAGACCAATTCCGAGTGGCGCTGCGTACAGATTTAAAATGACGGGCGCTGTGCTGTTTCACTGACTGCGTCCCAGGGCAGCCAGCGGTGCTGCGCTGAGCAGCAGAGACAGGGTTAGTGCTGAACTGTAACGGCACGAAAACGTGGTGCTGAACTGAGTCCGTACAGAGGATTCACAACCCACAACAAAAGGCAGGTGTTAGGTTAGCTTCCCTCAGCAGTTTTTCTTCTCATCCTCACACACCAACCATTTAGTATATACTGCAAAATGTGTCTGGCACAATTAACAAAGGGTTGCAAAATGTGTCTGGCACAATTAACAAAGTTGTGTTTGTATGGGTTATCTCATTTCAGTGACAGCAAGGATGAATGAGAGCCTTTGGCACAAAAAAGTATCAGCTTATCTGACTGAAATTAATTAATCTTGGCCTTTACAAATAACATATTACTAGAGCACCATAGATTTCAAGTCCTGCTCCTAAAGATGAATGGCTTCTTCACTGGGTAACAGTCAAAGGCTGATCTTTTTATTCTAATTCAGCTGTATGTGCCGCGATCCCTCAAAGGACGAGGCAGTACCATCACTTGCACGTTATTTATCGCCATCCAGCCTTTTCTCAAATGGTACTGAGACATTTATCTCTTGGGCTCCTCAGAAGGAAAGAGGATCTCTAGGACTCCTGGGTCTGACGATGCTTCAGAACTTTGCCTCTCTGCTGACCATGAAGTACGAGCCCAGCATACGGGAGGCACAGGGCACGCTGGTCCATCACGTGTGGGGACACGAATGTCAGGGGAGGAGAGCAGGTAGGCAGTTCAAAGAGAAATGTAAAAAACCATCCCTCCCCTGGTTCTGATTTCACTGCTGCGTTGAAGAGAAATTGCCTGTGTTTAACATTACACTCAGATAGTTTTCTGGGAAGTGGCCCATATATCATTTTCCGCCTGTAGTAGAAAAGTGATTTCAGGCTGCAGAAGGGCATAGATGTCATTTCTTTTTAGGGGAGGGGGAGAGGTGGAGAGGCCTTGTTGAAGAACAATAACCCCTCTGCTCAAAAACAGGCTCCCAGAGACGCTTGGCAGCCATAAATCTGGAAGGACAGTAACCACGTGCCATGAACCCCAAAGAATCCCAGTTGTCTTAGCAGCCAAGTCAAGTCCCAGGCATTCGGTGCAGTCAGGCACTATTCCTGCCCCCTCTCTTTCCTACAGCCCAAGCATGCCCCACGGGGCTCCTTGGGACCCCGTTTCCCAACCACATCCAGGCATTGCAATGGTTGGCATTGTGCAATCCCCAGCACTTTGCTGTGCGGGAGATGGGAAAGGCACCTCCTGCCAGGGCTCCATACCCTGCCAGGCGCTTCCCTGGGGCCAGCCAGCTCCAAGGGCCCCCCATCCCCGTTGCCTTGTGCACTGCGGGGGTCTGTGGGAAACACTGTGTTCCCCCAAGAAAGAGGGGGAACACATAGTGAAAGAGGCTGATACTGGTCTCTTAATTTTGTCCTTCTCAGCCCCCTAAAGAGCACTTTTCCCAGCTCTAGATATTCCTAACTCTGTTCTTACCTGCTGGAAAGCCTTTGCAAAGGTACTGGGATGGGGAACACTTTCCATTTCATCGGCAAAATGCAATTAACATGCACCTTTCTTACACTAGCTGCTAGGGAACAGTTTGGGTTCAAGTTTTTAATTTTCCATTCTGTCTGAGAAGCACTTTATAAACAATTGTCACCATTTTATTGACGGGAGGAAAAGATTCCATCCCCTTTCTAAATCACAGTTTTATATCTGTGATCCATCACATATCCTTCTACCACAGCTTAAAACAGGTGACTACATTTTCTTCCTCTAGTCTGGTTGAGATTTCTCTTCCCGCAGTTTGTGTGCCAGTGGAAAAGAATAAATGACCAACGTTATCCTTCAAAGCTATAGGATAACACGCTCTAATTCTGAAGAAATATGAACCTTGGAAAAATTTTTGTTGTTATTACTATATATATTTAAGAATGCAAGTTCCAGATTTTGCAATTTTCATTGTTTAAGCGTATCACCACCCTCCAACATGAAATCACGAGCTGTTTCAAGCAGGATATACCGGTTAAAGACACGGTGGTGGCTATCCAACAGAACCTTCCACACAGCTTGACTTCCAGCTTTGTTCCCCTTGCTCATCAACCACCAACATATGGCCCAAAACCGAACAGAGTGCATAGACCCATCTGGTGGTTAACTGTCCAGTAAACAAATTGTGCCCTATATGTCCATGCGATGAAGACATAAAGGAAGTCATCCTCCTTCTACTTGGAATGTCTCAAATGTCAGCTTTTCCTTAGCTTTTAGATTATCGTTCTGGAAGTCAAGAGAGTTAACGCCAAAAGAGGGAGAAAATGGCTCTACCTGTTAACACTAGAAACTTAGCTGCTTTCCTTGTGGGAGAGTTTGCAGGACCGAGTGCTCTCCTTTAGATCTGAACATCTCCCGTGAGTACTGCAGAATTATCTTCCAAAGACCAGATCATCGCACCATGTATTCCTGAGTTTGGCTCCTGTTGATAAGAAACCAAACATCTTTCTCAAACTGGAAAACTCTCAAGAACCCTTTGGGCACATCCTTTGCTGGCATAATGTGGAAGGAGCAATGCCCATTTATTGTGGCCATTGACAGACTCACCAGTTCACACCAGCTGAGCGTTAGACCCACTGTCTTTCCCCACTGCCTCTGAAGAAGGGGCCTTTTTTCACACATTTTAATTACTGACTTCCTACATAGAAGCTATTACCTCACAGAAAGACCGTTAACTTGCACATTCAGCACAAGATGAAGCCTTTCCGATAATTGTTCCTTGAGTTCATGTTTGTGAAAATAAGTATCATCAGATGATTAAATTAAACACCGCAGCCAGCCCAGCTATACACTATTTTCACTTATCATGCAGAAGGGGAGATCAAAGACAAAGGCTCGGGTAGAGTTATTCCAACTCCTCCAAGTTCGGTTGATAACTACCTATTGAACACGCTAATTAGCTTTCTGCTTGGAGTGTGCGGCACAAAATTAACCCTCCTGAAATTGGGCAGTATAGCCATTTTCATGCTCTGTGATCAGCTGGATGCAGAGGGATGACTGTCACCTCCTTTCCTCTGTCGGGTAAAGCAGCAGCACAGCCCGATTCTGGTTTCGGAGACTCCTGGGCCTCCGTCCCCTCCGGTGTCTTGTGTGGGTGCGAGAGGAGCGCTGTGCCTGGGGAGGCTGAGGAAAGGCTGGGGGCACGCCTCTTTTCAGCCCCGCGGGGCTTCTGCCCCCCAGCTCTTCCCTCCCCTTCTGGCGAGCAGACGTGCCCGGCCCTGCGCTCCTGCAGCGGGGGGCAACGCGGCTCTCGCAAGCCCCCCGGCTCGGGCGCTGCTTAAATGGGGACATTGTTTCTGAGATGGAGTCTCGCCCAGCGCTTCCCTGCTTTGCTTTCTTCGGCCGTGGAGGGCAAGAGAGGCGAGGGAAGCAGTGGGCAGCGTAGCCCCCTTCCCACTGCGAGCCCGCTGTCCTCTCGCGGAGCGCACACACCCACGCAACCAGAAAGCTCTGCTATTCTTCTGCTAATGGGATTGGCACCGCTTAAAGCAGTCTGCGAGGGTATTGTCTGCAACCACAGCAAGAGAAACATTATTCAAAGGCCATTCAGGCCCCAAAAGAAGCGGCAGAGCAGAGTAATTATCGGAGACTCTCCATTAACGAGGGCATCTTTGCTCTTTGTCTGTGTTGGTTTAATAAGGGCCACTAATGGGGCCGGGGGAGGGGCACGCTAATGCTTCTAAACAAACCTCCTTCCCTTCCCCACCCCCGCGCTGTGAGGAGAGCTGCCTTTATGGGCACTGACAGCCGAGCTGGGAGTTACCATATTGCAGAGTGACCTTCGGGAAAACTTAGTGTGAACCCAGCCGCTTTCAGCCCCATCCCCACCGAGCCGCTGGGAGCATCGTTTGGGTAGCTGTTCTCTTTTTAGCCTTTCCGTGTTTCCCGGTGCTTGCCAAGACCTTTCGTACAACCCCCGCCCGACCTCTCTCATGTCATTTTGTGACCCTTCATGGCTGGACACGACGGCACTGAGTGGCAGTAATGAGGGACGACAGTGCAGATTAAGTTCTCGCAGCAAAACCTGGGGCTGCTGTCCATTATCCAGCAGCTGTGACTGGGAGATGCTGCTGGGAAGGCAGGACTGGAGCAGCCCCCCCTCCCCACTCCACTGGAGAAGGCAGGCTGGGATCTAGCATGGGTCAGTGTCTCCTACCTTCTGGCTGTGGGCACTTTTCTGGTGATGGAGAGATGGACTGAGGCAAAAGCCAGCATGAACCTCCATCCCGAGATCCTTCAGAGCCACTTTCAGGAGCATGCAGCTAAAATTCTTTCGACGGCCCCTAGACTGTCCCCATCTTCAAACACACAGTTGTAAGGGGCCAACTTCTAAGGCAGTTTGTGATATTACAGGGTCAGATGCACCTGGTCACTTAAACAGTGAAATGTGGACGAGAGGTCTCAGGAGGTCTCTGTAAAAGACAGCATTCAAACAGTGAACTGTAATGATACACACATCTATGAATATTGAACAATATAGCCTTTTTCAACTACAGCGTGCAAGGTGTTGTGGAGACAAGGTTGAGAACTGCCAGACTAATTTTTAGCCATTGAGGAAACTAAGGAACAGTAAAAGGAAATTATTCCCCCAAGTTTGTGCAGGTCTTTTACTGAAACCAAGCCCTGGACATTGTGCTATTCTACCTCACCTTCCGATGATGCACCCCTTATGGACAGTTGTACCATACAGCTGGCCTATGGACCGCAGAGACAAAGCAGTGCCTGCGTACCTGTACGTGTGCACGTCAGCAGTCTCAGGAACTGCACCGGTGAGCCACCCGAAGTCAGTGCTGCCTCTTTTGTTATGAGATACGGTTTTATTCAGCTGAGGTATGGAATGACAAACTTCTCTGTACAGGCACCCACCCAGCCCTCTCCACTTAGGCAAATGTCCTGGTGCTAAAGGTTTATCACAAGCAGAAGAAGAAAGATATGTGGAAACTCCTCATCGCTTAAACCACAAGACTCTGGTTTGAAGAAACAGACTCCACACAGGATTTCACCCTTGTTTCCTGAGGGCTTGGTAGTTTTGAAATTTTCATGGTTTTGGCCTTTTCCTTTCAACGTTTCACCAGTAACTGCATCTCTTGTAACAAAATAAACTTTTCATAGGCGCTCCTCTGACTCATCTCTGTAGGATCAAAACATCTCAGAACAACCTTGCAAGTCAAAGAGAGAGCAATCACCCTTTACACATAGAGAGCTAAGTCACAGGGAAATTAAATAACAATACCTGAGGTCGTTCTTGCCGTGGCAGAGCTACCAAGTGGATACAGTTCTTTCTCCAGAGTCTTACCGCAGTGTTCTGAGTTCAGTGGTATTCCTTCCCCCTCTTTTGAAATGTCTGGAGGATCACGCTCCTGAAACAGAAAATCAGTCCTATTTTCAGCATTTCATTCTTCATGTTAATCACAGTTTCTGTTCATATTCTCTTTTTCTTTTTAGAGGAATAGTCATTAAACATACAGAGGAACTGCCTTTGCCTATGGATTTTGCAATCTAAATGAGGGAGTTAATACACTAATACATAAAGCAATGGGTTTCTAGGAGCACAAGACCTGGCCTCTGATTGGTGCGGGTTTTGCTTTATAAGTGCCTTTAAATCTCATCCTTCTTTGCAGAATAATAGAGTCAGCTTTGTTGCAAACGAAGACAATATTTGAACAAAAACAAAATAGTGACTCAGAAGGGAGAATTGAGATCTCACTGATATCCAAAGCAAGCGGAAATAAATGGAGGTGCAAAAAAAAAAAAAAAAAAGTTGGTTTAGGGCCTAGAAGATATGGGTACCACATAAAAAGCAATTGCAGCATGGGAAAGGAGGGATGGCCAAGGCAAAGAGATTTGTCATGCGAAAGGGGAGTTTTGAGACCCCGCATGAAGGAAAACTCGGTGAGCAGCTCGTGCATGGCAGGCTGAAATGAGATGGTCCTGTGGTAGAAGGGAGGAGAGCCCCCAGCAGTGATGGAGATAAGATGGGCAATGAGAGGCTGGTGGGTCTATTTCTTGGAACTTCAGCCAGAATAGTTGAAGGTCAGGCATCTAGTATGAAAGAGATGGGAACAGAGCGAGTAAGGTCTTGGAACAAAAGCTTCAGTCTGAGAGCCATCACCTCGTCAGCAAGTCTTTGTCCAATTTATTTTCCTTCAGGTATAGTTCCTGCAGGGAGCAGGGAATGACTACATTGGACCTCATCAAGCCAATTCTATTTAGATTTGCTCTTTAACACCTACAGTTTAGTACAGGGATATTTTCTCCCCAGTTTTCCCTTCTTCTTTTGTATTAATTCTGCTAGCATTTGCGGCTAACAGACAATGAGTGTAAGTGGATTCCTTCCAGGTTGCTCTACTTCACTCTACTGCTGTTACCCTGTCACACTTTAATTAAACTATCTAACTGAGATCTGATCTGAATCCTACTAAAATGATGAACAGGTCTGCATTGGCTGTGCAGTTTTAGATTGTGCCCTGAATTATGTTTGAGTTCATTAATGTAGATTTGAGCCATTTTTTCAATTGCACCTGTGCCTTGAAACCCAGGGGAAAATGAACAGGAGTAAGGAGGAATAAAAGATACCTTTCCAGAAAATCATTTGTGTACGTTTGCAAACTACTGCAAGCAGAAGACATATTGAAATATGGTTCAGGAAGCAGCTATCAATCTCTGCAAGCACATCCTGGTTTAGTTTAATGTAACTTCCCTGCTTTGTCTTCGTATCCTTTCAGCTCTTCTTTCTCTACGAAACAAGTCTTGCTTTGCCAGCTTAGCCAAAACCTTTCCCTCTAATGCCCTCAGCTGGCACTTGCTGCACCTGGCCTCT